>NC_056727.1:471443290-471635333 GCF_019279795.1 Protopterus annectens
TTAAAAAAAATGTATGTATTCTGCATTTTGACTTTTTGGGGGTTATTTCTGACACTACATGAGTCGCTTTTGGAATTATTAGTGTTATTTTAGCTGCATGTTCACACACTAACTTGTGGTATAAAACATTATGAAAAACAACTTCAGCTACAAAGAAAAGTGCTGTGACTATACTAATGACCTATAAGAAAGAGAATCTGACACTTGCTGCACAACAACCTTGAAGGCCTTTCTGGCAACATACTGACACAGTGAGACACTAATCATTTTTTTTTTGGGGGGGGGGGTGTTGCTTAAACAGATATGTCAAGGAAATGTTATAGCTCAACTTTGCCAACAACACAATCATGCTGGGTGTAGAAGTAGAACAAGCAACACAGAATACCACCTGATATTAATATAAGAATTACAACATGTCTCCCAACAAAATAAAACACAAGGGGATGGTGTTTCTGGCAGGATCATAAGTGTTTAACACAGCAAATATCATCTAACCCTCTATCCGCAAAATGTGCAGATGGTTGTGGGAAACTACAAAATGTCTGACATACAGACTGGGGAGGGGGGACTAATTAATCTGGTGACCTGGTGTAACTCATTTGCATAGCTTGTCTTTCTGAATAGAAGACACAAGTTACTCCCAGTTAGTGGAATTAGTGTGAATTAAAATAAAAATGGTATGTTTCTGTATTATGGATCCCTTAGTTCCCAAGTTCTCTTAAACCTAAAACCCTAAATTAAAAATTCTACCAATAAAACACTAACCCTAAAAAAATATGCATAAAACACTAATTGCAACCCTAACCCTGGAAATGTTAACCTTAACCCTACACCTAAAACTCAGAGATGCCTTCAATAATCTTTTTCCAAGTGCTCCTTATTATCAGACTAGTAGCACAAGCATGACACTTCAAACAGTATAACAACTAACTGCCTGTGTGGAACATTCACTTGGATGCTACAAATAACCATTACTGACATCAGGCAGGATACAGAACAACATGCCTGGCACAAAAAGAGTCTTTAAGACACAAAAGGGTATCTCTCTCACCTCAGTGCCTATGTCGCTGAAATGCAAAATTGTGTGAATCGTGAAATATTTCAGAATAGTACTCATTACTGACTATGTTGTTAAACCTTTATGCGTCACCTGATAAAATGCACAGCAGAATACCACAAATGCAATAAGAAAAGTACTTGTGTACCTTTAGAATGATAATACTAAACACTAATGTCTACATACAAAAGCAGAGTATTTACATATTATCGCAACCAGATTTCAGAGTCGCTCTAAGTCGTAATCCTATACCGAAGCTAGTTAATCCTGCTGTGGGACGGGGCTGTGTAAATTCCATATTTGTTTATTACATTGCTTCTGAAACAGGGAGAGGAAAAAAATGGCAAAAATTCCTCCACCTGGGTCCCATCCTTTACCGCTGTAACTGAAGGCAACATTTGCTTTAAGGCATAGAGTAGCAGCTTGTCAGTAACAGCAAATCTTCAGGCTCGTCATTACATTGGTTATTTACATATGCTTTAACCATTTCGTTTTGCTCTCACTTTATGTGGGGCTGAAGTAAGGCATGCAATCCTTTTGTGTTTCTGTGTTCCATGCAATGAGCTCTTCTTTTTAAAATGTGTTTTCAACAGTTTTCTTTATTTACAGCACTGCAAGCTTCTCTAACAGGCTTCGCCGCAAGACACAGGAGAATACTCGTGATGTTTTTAAGCCTGTGAATGATTTCTACTTTAGAGGTAATCAGATTTCACAAAGGAGTAATCAGTAAGAGTAGCACAATCATCAGTACATTTGAATGTGGAAGAATCTCTGCTTGTTAATGTAATAACTGCCACGTTATTACTTATTCCCTGTTCATTTTATTTTGCATTAAGTCGAGGTAATAAAGGACGCTACCCGGGAAGAGGATTTTGGCCGTTATTCATGTTCCTGTTCGAGAACCAGGGGGATAGAAAACTGCTTTGCACTTCACACCCCCCTTTTTAGTTTATAATTAAGTCGTTTCATGAAAACATCAGGAATTCTACTGGTTTACAAATCTGGTTGTGATAACACGCAAGTACCAAAAGCAGTTTATGATGGAGCAACAAGTGGATGCTGATGGGGGCTGTAAAAACTGACACACTAGTTAGCCAATAATCTCTTTACCCAGCTGCTACTCCTTGCAGCCCAACTAGGTCTCCTAACAGCAGCAACAACAACAAAATAACTGCAACATCAAATGTAGAAGCCTGAAAGGCAATGAAGAGATTTTCATATATTTTCATTCTAAAGACAGACTAGAAACCATCATTTACCATATACCTTTTTTTTAAACTATGGTCAGATGTTATCACGCATCAGCAAGTGAGCAGATATTACAGCTCAGATATTTAACAAAACAAATGAACTACTGATTCACCAAAGAGATGGAAGAGTTGTTGCCCAGTAATAAAGGCCATCACTGCATAAGGTTCTCACTCAAGAACCAATTGATGAGTATGTGGTGACACTAAAGCCACCTCACAGTCAACTGAAACATCTGCACTCTCAGACATATGAAAGGCAACATGAAGATTGTGGCTGCCATCAATCCAAGATGAAGCGGAAAAGTCAGGATCCTGGACCTTCTAATAAATCCTTACTTATGCTACCACACATAATATAGCCTATTCCCTCTCTATGAGCAGGAATGACTGACAATAGTGTGTGCCCAAGTATGTGATGATAATAGCAATCAAAGACTTTATTTCCCATTTTATTGGGACCCCAGACTGCAACTACAAAGTATGTTATCAAGAAGTCTTGCTGGACTGGGTCACCTACAGCCACCAATCTTATAAGGGTAACACATGGAGTACCTTTCTTACAAGGCCTTGTCTGCAATGAATACTACCTTGATAAACATTATAGAAGCAAAGGTGAAACCAAATGACTGCAAATCTTTAATTAAAGTGGTGCCCCACTACACTGTACAGAAGAAAACTCTAGTGTGGACCCCCAGACAGTGTTGTGCCAGAAAGCATCCATGTGATCTGCAGCTGCAAAGGCATGAAACCATACTTATCATCCATAGCTAGACAAGCTTGAATAGCTCACTGAAAAGAATAAATTAAAGGATAGGAAGGACGATTCCCATCATCTTCAGAACTAACAAAAATTGACAGCAGAACCCTTGATCTCATTCTAACTGAAATAAGTGGTACAGAATTTGAGCTAGGCCCAAAAGCTTTGTAGATAAGGCTTATTCCCTGACTAGAGTTGTTTCTGGAGGAGAACATAAGATAACTAAGTAGCCATCTGTCCCATAAGTAGCACTAATAATCAATTCTGCTGATCTTCCCAAGCATAGTAGACTTGGAGGCCCCCATATTAATTGTCAGACCTGAAATGCAGTTTGAACTGTGGCTGATCAGCCATGGGGGATCATGTTCAAGGGAGTTGATGTCAGCACAGCTGGGGAAGGCAAGACTGAGTAATATTAGGGGACCCTCCTCAATATGCAAGGCATGAGTTACAAGCTCTTAACCAACTAGAGGGCCTGTTTCCTCTACTGGAAATTCCTCAACAAATACTTTGGGGACTGAATGCAAAAGAACCTCCCCCCTTTCCTAGAAAGGATACTCAGTATGACTGGCCTGATTTTCAGTTAAAAAAGAAATTTTTAATCCGTATCATCTTTTTAAGGTCAGGCGCTTCAGCCTGCAGCCTTAGCCATATAATTAGCACAATTAAAATTACAGTGGTATGGAGCATACTGTGGAAAAAGTCCTCAAATCTGGACAAATGAGGCAAGCATTTAAGGGGCTGAAGTCTCAGTGTAGCAGAGTAGTACCCTTCTTTCCAACCTGTCTAAGGATCTACACTCCATGTCAAGCAGTAAGGTGGCAAGGTGCTATGGTCTCTGAGATCTTCACTGGACCAAAGTGATCACAAAGGATGTGGCTCTCCGATGCCTTGATATGCACTCACTTCACTAAGCTGGGGATTTACATAGAGCATCAGCCTTCCTCAAAACACAAACAGCAGTACCCAGTTATCTGCAGGCCTAAAAATGGTACTAGTGAATAAAATCTTCATGCTGTGGAAGACCCAAGGCTCCTCCACTGCCTTCCCAAGACACACAATAAGGTGTTTCTGGGTAGAAATAATGGGTCCCACAAGCCAATCCATAATGAATTTAATGACCCAGAGGGGTTTCTCCAAAGGGGCGTCATTCAGGGGTTGGACTACTGTGAATCTGTAGAAGGTGTTTTCTTAGCCACGCCTTTATCAGAGAAAAAGGCATCAGGGACCCTCTAAGTCACCTTCAAAAAATACATCAGGGCACAGTAAATAGCATCAAAAACAGCTCTAGGTTAGACTTCAGCATGATCAAATGATGTGGGGTTAAAGTGTGCGACTGGCAAGTGCCAGTGTCTGTTGACAAGCTATCAGTGCTCAGAAAAGAGATTGTTGCCTTACCAATGAGGCCTGCACCCAATATACGTAAAAAAAACTTTTTGAAGTAGACGGTTCTGAAGGCAGAGCACTTATTTGCCAAGATCTTGCTGCAATTTCAAAAGACGGCAAATGAGATCTAAGCTTTTCAGGAGGAACATTGCATTATGAGAAGGAAACATTTTTAAGGGCTCAAGGCTGGAGTACTGACTTTGCCTGATCAGATTCGATATAAGGCTCAAGGACTTACATGTTGGATAGGATGGACTGGATGAAAAGGATTAGGAAATTAAGGTGAATCAGAGAAGGTTAGAAAAGATTGGGAAGACAAACCGGGAAGGCAATTTACAAAGGAGCAATGGCAGTATATCTGTATGGCTCCAAAGTATGCAACAAAGACCAGAAGGTTTATGATTCTTGCTTGGAATCATTTGCATAAGTAACTCAAAGTATAAAATCCTTCTAATCTCCCAGCTAACTGCCACGAACATCCTTCTAAAATAGAAAAAAAAAGTCATTGTTTACTTAACTTTTGGCATTAAATCAAACTATCCAATTTTATTACTCACACATATCTACTACTGTATTGTGATATAACTTGTGTTTAGCCAATTTATGCCAATGTAGATCATCAAAATACTGCAAGATTTGAATTATGTACATGTACTTCATTGAAAGTTTTCATTTTATCCTATGTGTCTGCACTACAATAGTTATCCTATGTGACTTTTGTTCTTTGTTTTAACGTATGATATTGTACAATGTTTGTGTGGCGCATTCCCCCTGGGCCTCCACTGAAAATCGTATTTTGCCCGGTTAACAAATGGAAATAAATAAATATTCTTCTATCCAAAGAAGACTTCATAGAGAACTTTTCCTCAGGAATATAACAAATGCTGGAGGTGTGACGGGAAGGACAGAGATAATTGGTCACTCAGGCTGTTGACAGTGGTCACACTGCTGCTCATCCTGATCTGGCTGGATGAAAGATGTACAACTACAAGGCCAGATTTGAGCAATTCATGATAAATGTACCTAGGAACCCATCTCAGCCAGGGGTAAACAGCAGTGAAACAAATGGGGGTGATGGGAGGGTATTAGATCTGCAACAGTGATTTAACTGAATATCTATTGTTATGCTAAGTTTACTTGCACAACGGCACTATGTTCATCATTAGAACATGGTTGTAGCAGGAAAAAGCTATATGTGATGATTGCCAACTCACAGACAGAAAGAGTAGAGGATGCAGGATCAGACTCCAAAAGACCCTGGAGAATAGATCTAGTAAATCCTGCTCTGGCTCTGGAAAAGGAATACATCTTGTAGTGAGAAGATTTACCTGAGGACCAAATTATGACCTCTAAAATAGTGCTAGAGTTTATTCCTTTCTAAATAGTCCCAGAAGTAGCCACAGCTCTAGTGGCACATGCCTTGATATTCTGAATGGGACTTTTCCCAAGGAGAGAAAAAAAGAACTGAAATGTCTAAGTTTAACCATCTGGATATGGTTTGTTTAGAAACTGCCTGTTTTCTTACCTTCAAAAGAAATGAAACACTGGTCTGACAATCTGAAATCTTTTGTCTTAGGTAGTATCAGAATTGTCTGTGGACATCCATGAAATGCAGAAATCTTTTTTTCTCTGTTCTTTGAGTGGAGAAAGAAAACAGGGAGATGAGTAGATTGACTTAAAGTAAACCTAGAAACAACATTAGGCATGAATGAAAGATTACTTCTAAAAGTCATTCTATGAAAACCCAAAAAAGGGCTGACGGGACAGGAAGACTAGCAAATCAGATGCTTGTCCAGTTGAATTCAGAGCAACAAGCCAAACCATCTTCTAGGTAAGAAGCTTTTGAGAAGAGCTAGCTGCTGTTTCAAATGAAGGTAATGCTAGATTCTCCAATACAAAATTAAGATCTTAGGATGGAACCATCAGTTTTCTAGGAGGTCAAATACACCCCTTTCAAAAACTACTTGACTGGGAACAAAGAAAAAAAAAGAGGGGGTCTAATGACAGACAAGCAGATTTGGATGAAAGTTGTAGAACTAAAAAGCCAGATTCGAGCAATTCACATAGGTACTGGAATATCACCAGAGCTCCTGTCTGAGCTCAGCCTTGGTCTCTGCTATGGCATCAACTAGAAGATTTCTTCAGTCTGGTTAAAAAAGGTTTTCTTGTAGCAGGTTTTCTAATCCCCTTCAACACCTTTTGCATAACCTCTGAAAAGAGGTGCCTGAATGGGATCAAACACCTATCATCCAAAAGTTGTTGTAGGTTCAGAATGTTAGAGTAGATAAGAGATACCTTGTCCTGTTTCAGGAAGAACACTCTGTAATAAAGGTTTTGTTAATCACCCCTGGCCAAGGGTTTGAGAAGGGAAAACCAGTTTGACATGGGCAAAAATAAATAGAAACCAAACCATATTATTTTTTCCATTTACATACATTACATACTGTTTCTTGCTTTGTAACAGTTATCAGTCCAACAATTGCTGAATTACTGCCTTCACTTAAACCCCACTCCTCCTCCTGAACACTATTATGCATGTATTCTTTCCACAATTTCCATTTATTTCTATGTAATTTGCTCCTTCCCTTTTCTAAAGATTCCTCTTCATGCTGTTTTATAATATTAAACACTTCAAATACAGTTGGTTTACACCTTGATTTCTACTTTCTAGTAATTGCTTTTTTGGCAGCAAGCAAATTAAATTTAACAAGGACTTACTGTGTACTATATCTAGGCAACTCAGATCCTGTGTTCAAGTTTAAAATAATAATTTCATTAGGTACAGCCATTTCCTTGCCAAATATTTCTGACAGAGTACTCTGTAGGGTATATTTAAAATCTGTCAACTAATTAAACTCTCAAAACATATGCTTCCAATTACATCTTTTCCCCCCAGCATGCCTCCAACATTTGCTATCTGCCTGAGGAAAAATTATTTGAAATGTGCTTTGGTATAAAAATACCTATGCAAATACTTCCAAACAAAGATTATACATTTTCTGGACTTTGTTGCATACTTCAGAATCTTACATAAGCCCATTGTTTTCTTGTAAATTGTTTTTCCAGTCTCTCTCTCCAATCTTGGCTAACCTCCTCTGGTTGATCCTTATAGCTATCATACAATATTTTACATGCCCTAACAGCAGCTTCTTATAGGTTCATAGGTTCATACTAGGCTATCTGCCAGAGGGCATTTACAAGCCTAGCCCATAGTTTTGTGGCTTACGCCACCCCTTTAGTATGGGGAACTATACCCATTATTTTGCTGTGCCTCTGTCGAGCAGTGACACTGAGGTAATCCCTGGGGTATATCTGCGATCTCCCATCCATTGGTCAAGATTTCTCTTGAACAAGGCCAGCGAGGTGCTCTGCCTCACATATACCGGGATTTTATTCCACAGCATAGGGAGTCTTTGGGTGATGAATCTATCCCTCCAGCACATCCTATTAATAGCCGTGTCGAGGTTTAAGTCTCCGCCCTTGTGGCTCTGACGGATCTAGATTTTTGAGGTGAAGCATATTCATCAAATCTGGGTTTGACATGGCCTTGTATGTTAGGCAAAGGTCACCTCTGAGCAAGCGGTAAGTGACTGAATAGAGCTGGAGTTCTTTCAGTCGGGCAGCATAGGACAGATGTTTGAGACCCTTTATCCTTTTGGTGAGGAACTTTTGTGGCCTCTCCAGCTGCTGCAAGTGTCGGGTCAGATACATTCCGAATGGGGCATTGTACTCAATCATTGGTCTGATGAGTGATGAGCATAGGGAGACTATGACCTCCCTTGATCTAGATGAGAATCCCTTCATGATAAGGTGGGCAATGTAGAAGGTCTTCCTAACTACTTTAGCTACATGGGTGTCGAATGACAGACTACTATCAACCTGGGTCCCCAGGTCCCTGATAACTTCTTCTGTGCTCAGTGGATTGCCACCTATTTGGTAGCTAGGGTAACCTTGTTTTTCCCGAAGGGTATGACTATGCATTTTTGGCATTTAACTTTAGGCCATGGCTCTGGCACCAGTTATCCGCTTTCTGTGAGACCCTTCTGAAGGATATCTGTGTCAGATGTGTTTTCTACTATGGCCCAGTTTGCAGTCATCTGCAAACTTTGTCAGCCATAACCCTCCTGTGTTTGCTTGTACTTCAGAAAAGTAGATGCCAAACAAGAGTGGGCCCAGGACTGAGCCCTGTGGTACACCACTTGTGACAGGCTTTGAGTCTGACATGGCGCCAGCAACTCTGACCCTGTGGGTTCTGTCACTCAGCCAGTTTGCAACCCATCTTGTGATGTATGGGTTAACATTTAAGCTGATGAGTTTTTCAATGATACCCGAGTGGGGTATTGTATCAAGGCCTTCGCCAGATCAAGGTAGGCTGTATGGACTGCCTTTCCCTCATCAATGGCTTTGGTGACTGTTTCGAAAAAGTCAACCAAGTTTAGAAGGCATGATCTGCCTTTGACAAAGCCAAACTGGGATGGATCCAAAGTCTGCAAATTCCCTGTGTCTTTATTTATGAGGTCCATTATGATCCTCTCCATGGCTTTGCAGATAAGGCTTGTCAAGCTAATGGGCCGGTAATTTCCAGGGTCGGTGGAGGCACCGCCTTTGTGAAGTGGGACCACAGTTGCAGTGCACCACTCCCTGGGTACGTATCCAGAGGTAAGACTATGATTAAACAGCTGTCCTAGCTGTGGGTTTAATTCCTCGTTGAGTTCGTGGAGCACACAGCCGGGGACACCATCAGGTCCCATGGATGCTGTGTTTTTTGCTTTGGAGAGAGCAGTTCTCACTTGGGAGTTGGAGATGTTTTGGGGGCTGCAATTGCTTGGTATAGATATCTCTCCTTTTGGGAGGTGAGAAGTTTGCACTGAACCTGTCAGCCAGTATGTTGGCAATGTCTGTAGGATCAGTAATCTTCACATCATTTTGAACTAGTTCTGAGCATATCTGGGAGTTTCCTCCCAGGTTTCTAACATAGCTAAAGAAGGCCTTATGATTGTCTTTTGAGTCTTTAGCTATTTTTCTCTCAAAATTTGCTTTGGATGATTTTATGAGAGGTCTTAGTTTTTTACTTATAGTGATCAAGGGTGTCTTACCTTTTAAGGATTTTGCTCTATCTTGTAGTAGCTTCCTCCATTGTTGTGGAGTTTGTTTATGGCTGGGGTCCACCAGACTGACGCTTGCCTTTGGTACAAAGAGTCTTTGTTTTGCTTGGGATTGCCTTATCCATGCAGTCCTGCAGGTGCTGGTAGAAGGCATTTGTAAGTGATTCAGCGGCTTGAGTACTGTTTTCCGCCGGCTCGGGGCCTTAAAGGAGACCACACTAGTCTTTAGAAGTGTGAAGTCGGCTTCGAGAAGTTCTTTACTGTGGTCTTTTTATTTCAGGTGGGGGTGGGATGAGGACCTCCAGCGAGATTAGTTTGTGATCTGATCTCACCAGTGAGGGGTATACTTCGGTGTTGAACATTGTGCTCCCATGTTCGTGATGATGAGATCAAGTATGTTTTCTCCTCTTGTGGGGATGGTGACTAGTTGTTCCATGGCATTTGAGTTTATGAATTCCAGGAACTTTTGGGCTAGGGTGTTTGGGCTTGAGTAGTGTTCCCAGTCTATATTAGGGTAATTGAAGTCACCTAGTATGATGGTGTTTGGTGATACATTTATCCCTCTAGTGTTTTCAGGAAGGCCATGTGAGGTTTCTGAGTTTGTGAGGGTGGCCTGTAACATGCTACAATTTGCAGAGCAGTCTTGCCTATGGTTAATTGCACCTGGATGGTCTCCGATGCATCGTGCGTTGCCACCAGTCTTGAGGTGTGGGTGTCCTTGATGAATATGGATACCCCCCCTCCTTTCTTGGTATTGTCCGGATTTTGGGGCCGGAACGCATGATAAGAGGTAAAACCTGATAGTGCTGGGGTGCTCTCAGGAGCCTTGAACCAGGTTTCTGTCACTGCACAGACATCGATGTTCTCCATACTGAGAAGAGCCTCGAGTGCGTGCATTTTGAGATTTAGACTTCTGGCATTGAGCAGCATTACCCTTAGTTTTTTCCTTTTTGTGTTCTAGGGTGGTAGGTTTAGAATTTGAGCCTTGCCTAAAAAGGCACTATGGGGTGGCAAGAGCCTTTGCCAATATCCGGAATCCCAGGGTGACAGGTGCAAGCCGTCCCTTGCAGAAGCAGCGTGGCTTGTCCAGCATGTCATCCCAGGCAGACAGACATTGGATCCCCTTTGAATGACACCAGAGTTTAAGCCAATTGTTAAAGCTGATCATCTTATCTCTGTATTGTGGCATCATTCTTGGTGAAGGTAGGATACTGCTCAAGGTCAGGGTCATACCTGCCTGGGCTACATAATCAGAGAGCTCCTCAATGTCTCTTTTCATGTAGTCCAAGGAGGTGCGCCTCAGGTCGTTTACACCAGCGTGGACAATGACTGAGTCATATTTGTACCTGCTGTTGAGAGACCTGAGTGCTTGCGTTATGTGGCGGATTCTAGCCCGACAGGCAGCTTACTGTGACCTTCTCCTTACTCAGTCTGGTGAGCGGGACGTCAGTGTGTCTGACTATGGAGTCACCAATGACTAGTGTGTCTGGCATTGTGTTTGGCCTTAAGGGCTGTGACTGTTTGACACTCTGACTGTGAGGTCTATGTGTTGCAGGTGTTGTGTTCTGAGGTGGTGGTTGTTTGGGTGTCTGCTTTGGTGGCCTCTGCTGTTTTGGTAGATTTTTGATCAGAGCCGAGTATGTCTTTGTGTGTTTATGTGTATGATTTGAGGTTGTGATGGTACTATGTGAGACTGGGTCTATAGTGTGTGTGGTAACCTTCTCCTCCTGACTGGTCTTGCCAGTCCTATGTTGAGAGAGCTCAGCCTCCAGTTTGGCCGTATAGTTGCATCTCTCGCATGTATTTGTGTTTTGTGGGAGGAGGAGAGGGTTGTCTGTGTACATGAGGCAATTGTAACATTGCCTCAATATTCCCAGGTTCACCAGCTGAGCAGGAGAGGACACTAGCAACTGATCCTCGACATGCTAGAAGGACTAGACAAAAAACTTTAAAAGAGATTCCGGGGACGTGGGTGACCGAGAAATGGGGTTTGCCTTTTGGGGTGCTATCTATAAGAGTGCCGTATCAAGGTAATAAGTACTGTAGGAGCAAGTGCTAGGTTTAACAGATAGAGAAAAGTCTACTTGGAGTCAAGTAGAGATGATCTTTTTAGGTATTAGAGAAAGTGCTAGTAACAGGGATGCTTAAAGGTAAGATTGAAAAGAATGCACTCTGCAGTGTGCACTAGAGAAGTTAGATATGAAAGTAGGTAACTTGAGTTTTACCTGTTTAAAAAGTTAATGTTTAGTGGAGAGTTACTATTTTTAAAACAGCAAGATGGACTGAAAGGGGTGGTTACTTTTGTATTTTGGTACTATGAAATACTGTAGGATGGCCAATAAATTTAAATAATTGAAGGGGTGGGATTTCAAAAGTGATGGTTTTGTGATTACTCACATAAGCCAGTGAAAGTAGAGAGAAATGAGATATATGGTCAGATTAATATAAGAGGCGGGCAACTAGAAAGACAGTGGTATTTAACAAGACAACTTAAATGGGTGGGAGGGAGGGAAAAATTCTGCCTGACTCAGAACAGAGAGAGCTGTGGTCTCTTTTGAAGTTTTAATATGCTGTTAAAACAGAATGCAAGCAAAACACAAGGTAAAGAAAACAAACTACAGTATTCAAAATATAGAAAGGCAATACAGAAATACAAAAAATAACAGCAAACTAACCTTTCCTTCACAGCAAAGTGTAGCAGAGTCTGGATGAGCCTTTCTGGTAAAGCTCTGAAATGTTTTAGTTTACTCCTTAAATAGAAATTTTAGTTCCTAGCTCCACCCCTCTGTTAACAAGTGATTAACCTTAAGTGACCTCTTCTGTCTTATGAATGAGTCCTTAATTAATCAGTTCTTATTTCTGCCTGACTCAGAACAGAGAGAGCTGTGGTCTCTTTTGAAGTTTTAATATGCTGTTAAAACAGAATGCAAGCAAAACACAAGGTAAAGAAAACAAACTACAGTATTCAAAATATAGAAAGGCAATACAGAAATACAAAAATAACAGCAAACTAACCTTTCCTTCACAGCAAAGTGTAGCAGAGTCTGGATGAGCCTTTCTGGTAAAGCTCTGAAATGTTTTAGTTTACTCCTTAAATAGAAATTTTAGTTCCTAGCTCCACCCCCTCTGTTAACAAGTGATTAACCTTAAGTGACCTCTTCTGTCTTATGAATGAGTCCTTAATTAATCAGTTCTTATTTCTGCCTGACTCAGAACAGAGAGAGCTGTGGTCTCTTTTGAAGTTTTAATATGCTGTTAAAACAGAATGCAAGCAAAACACAAGGTAAAGAAAACAAACTACAGTATTCAAAATACAGAAAGGCAATACAGAAATACAAAAAATAACAGCAAACTAACCTTTCCTTCACAGTAAAGTGTAGCAGAGTCTGGATGAGCCTTTCTGGTAAAGCTCTGAAATGTTTTAGTTTACTCCTTAAATAGAAATTTTAGTTCCTAGCTCCACCCCGTCTGTTAACAAGTGATTAACCTTAAGTGACCTCTTCTGTCTTATGAATGAGTCCTTAATTAATCAGTTCTTATTTCTGCCTGACTCAGAACAGAGAGCTGTGGTCTCTTTTGAAGTTTTAATATGCTGTTAAAACAGAATGCAAGCAAAACACAAGGTAAAGAAAACAAACTACAGTATTCAAAATATAGAAAGGCAATACAGAAATACAAAAATAACAGCAAACTAACCTTTCCTTCACAGCAAAGTGTAGCAGAGTCTGGATGAGCCTTTCTGGTAAAGCTCTGAAATGTTTTAGTTTACTCCTTAAATAGAAATTTTAGTTCCTAGCTCCACCCCCTCTGTTAACAAGTGATTAACCTTAAGTGACCTCTTCTGTCTTATGAATGAGTCCTTAATTAATCAGTTCTTATTTCTGCCTGACTCAGAACAGAGAGAGCTGTGGTCTCTTTTGAAGTTTTAATATGCTGTTAAAACAGAATGCAAGCAAAACACAAGGTAAAGAAAACAAACTACAGTATTCAAAATATAGAAAGGCAATACAGAAATACAAAAAATAACAGCAAACTAACCTTTCCTTCACAGCAAAGTGTAGCAGAGTCTGGATGAGCCTTTCTGGTAAAGCCAGATTCTGTTCCAGATTCAGGTAAAAGCTCTACCAGAGTAAGTCCTTCACTCAAATTTTCCCTAAAGCTTTTTCATTGCCTATACTCTGATAACAAATCCCTGGTAAGGAAAGCAGTCTCTAGCCTGCAGTCCACATGTCTTCTTGGCCTCTACACTATTTCCTTTCCCTCTCTAGTTATGTGCTCTGAATACCATGGTTCTTTTGCTAGTTTACTCCAGTAAATTCCAGCAACCTCTTGCCTCATTTCTGTACTCCTACTTGCAGTCATTCCAATTAGTAAAATCTTGTTTTTTCTTGTGTTGGCTTTGTACTTAGAATATTTTTTGCTACTTAATAAATAATATACTATGCATGCTTGTTATTTATCCTATTTAAAAATCTGCATTCAAAATCCCACCCTCACTCTACTTCTTGAACTCCCCCTGCTTTATTATCATCCCTTTCCATTTTGAATTATAACCTTCTGCTTGTGTTATGTATATGAGCTATAACTGAGCACCTCTAAAATAACACTTCAAATCATGCACTTCTAAATCACCTTGTTCTATCAGAAGGATCAACTTACCCCACTTAACACTTGCCCTTTTCCCCTCCCAGATAAATTCCTTCAAATCTCTATTAATTATGATCCACAACTTCTCCTCTGGTTGATAAAAATATGCCTGACCCATATAAAAAAACTAAAAGAACTAAAAACATTTTTAAAACTAAAAGGACTAAAAACATTTCTACTGCTTGTATCTTATTATCTGTACCCATAAACAAGAGCTTCCAGGTTCTCAGTTTTTATATTATCTTTTTAGTCTCATCCTACATATGTTTAGCTTCCATAACAGAGGTGTTCTTAATCCCTATTTCTCAGTACTTTATCTTATGTCTCCATAAATATGGGTATTGCTAAACCAACTTGTGTGTGTGTACATAATTTATGGTTAACAGTCTGTTTTGTCTTAATTAATGTTATGCACAGAAAAGAGCTGAAACCGTCTCAAAATGTTCCACAACACTAAGATGTCCTTTTCTGAAGATCATGTGAAAATAAAGCAGACGGAACTTCCAAGATGGCTGCATACTGAGTAACAGCTTAATTCTAGCTCTCCAATGTGAAAGCAGAAACTCAGCTGAGGCAGTCAGTATACTTTTGTGTTTCTAGGTAAATTACAGTAAGTGGCTAGTAAGTGCACTGCCTGAATGCCAGGAAAAAATATACAGAACCTGAAAGAAAATCAGCTACAAAGTCAGTAAGGAAAAACACTGACTGAAAAAAGTTCTGCAGCTGCTCAGCAAAAAACAGGGCAGACATGAATTCCAGTAACCTAGAGGAAAGTATTAGACAATTACACACAGACCTCGTTAAAATAAATGAAACACTGATGGAGTACATCAACTCAAACAACAAAAGGCTGGAAAAAAATGGAAGAAGCTTTTAACAGATATTCAGATGAAGTGATACAGCTGCAAAAATCACCGGTCAAAATGAAGAAAAGGCAGTCTGAATATGAGACTGCACAAGAATAGATGTTTAAAAAAATAACAGAATTAGAGGACAGAGTACATAGGGAAAACCTGAGATTTTCAGCTGTACCAGAGAAGCTGGAAGAAACAGACTGTATTAATTTTATGAAAACACAAATAAGCAACTGGACTGGTATTCCACAGCAGGATTTGTTAGCTGAAAGGGCACATCATGTGTATGGTCCACACCTGGCTATGAGAAAACAACCTAGACCCCTTTAATAGTTAAGATGCAATCCTACCAACAGAAAGAGTTGATTCTGACTAAACATTGGCAGGAGGACAAAGTAGTAAAAGTGGGAAACAGCAGAATGTTTGTGGCGAATGACTACTTGTACACCATGCAGAAGAGGAGTAAATTTATTCCACTACTCAGGGAATGTTGAGAAGTGGGCGTAAGATTCAAACTGCTGTACCCAGCTATCTTCAAAATATCCTTTTTGATGAATTACATAAGGAGGACATACAAAAGTTTGTCCAACAAAAAGTGAGCTGTGAAACAGAAGGAGATTCTGATTCCTGTTCTTCTGGTAATAAAAAACACAGAAAGACTGTGCTAGTCAAACCTTTTCCAATGTTTCAAGGAAAAATGCTGGAGAAAACTAAGGGAGCACAAGAGCTCTCTCGAAGAATGAAGAGCACATTGGAAATGAAGCAGGGACAAGATTAGGGAGACAGATGCACAGGAATAAAATAGTAACCTGGAAATTGACAAATGTGGGTTTACAAAGCAATAGTTATATTTGTGAAATATGACAGAGCAAGAAAATCTGGAAATACTGGACATGTGGGGACTCTAAAGCATATTATGTCCTACTTCATGTCATTAATGTTTGGAAAAATACTTCAAGGAGGGGAAGAGGCGGAAGAAAGTTAACTGTAAATAAAACAATTTTTTTTCTTAATACTATTCTTACAGTTTATGATTTTTGTTGCAAGTCATAAAGTAAAGTGTTCTCAATTATTTTAAGTGTAATGGGGATACTATTGTAAACAGGTGCTCCTTTTTTTCTCCCTTCTTCTCTGTAGATGCTGCAAAATAAAAAGACGCAGAAAAGTCTGGTAAAAAACAGCATGACAAAATTAATGTGTTTTTTCTCATTCTTGTTGGGGGGGGGGTGACTGGCTTGAAGCCCTTGGCTTGATCTACCAACTAGTTTTAAGAGAAAGCAAGTAACTGAACAAATATTGAATATTATAAAGCTTTTTTTCTGCCAAATAAACATATGCTTAGTAGCAGTTCTATATCTGGTTCTCATGTCTCCATGGAGACAATCTGATAAAGAGAAATTGTCTAAGAGATAATGTTCACTGAAAGCATTCAGGTGTCTGGGAGAGCTATAAAGGTAAGACAAAACCAGACACCACTGGATAACCTTTCTTTTAGGTTAACTAAGGTATGTGAGTGTGGCTATCAGTCAGTTTGGAACATGTTCCTATTAGGAGGGTAAAACTTCAATATTTGAAGAAGTACATACTTTTGTGTGTTAGTATTAAGTTAATAGGTTTTAGGGGGTATTAGGGTGTGTTTGTTTTTTTGAGGGCTTTCAATAAAACAAAAAGCTTTGTAAGATGTAACAGGCTCAAGTGGATATGACAAGAAACAAATGTATAAAAGCTCAACCTGGCAAACAGTGTACGCATGTAACACAAGAGCTAGAACTAGAAATTTAACAAAAAAGTTGTTAGACATAAAAGGTTGGAATAATAATGTTTTAATACAATGATGTTTTCTGTAATGTTAAATGTCAATGGTCTCACAAATAAATACAAAAAAGAAAAGTAATGAATTACATTAAAAATGTAGAGTGCATGTAGCTATGCTACAGGAGAGACACTTGGAAAGAATTGAGCATGTGAATTTGATAAAAACAGTTCTCAGGATGATCATTCAGTGGAATACCTGGAAAAAAAGAAGAGACATACTATATTAATTGTAAGAGGAGCTCCAATATTGAAAGAATGATAACAATGGGAAATTTGTGGTATTAAGCGACTACTGGCAAGAGAGGAGGATTACATTGGCATGTATTTAAATTCCACCTAAAACTGTTACAATGGAGCTCAATAAAATTCTGGGAGAGAAAATCAGTTTTCAGCAAGGCATATTAGTTCTAGGTAGGGACTGGAATTTGATTTACAGCAGTGAAGATGTGTCTGGGGGGGTCCAGAAGGGAAGGTATAACAAAGGAGAGTAGACCTTTAGAGAAATTTATGAAAATATCTGGCAATGGAAGCTGTGAATTCAGTACTAGGAGTTCGGAATAAATTCACATATTCCCCATGATACAAAAACTGGGCTAGGCTACAGAGAATAAGAAGTTATGTACTCACCATAACATTCCATCTGAGTAGGTGGCTTCATTTGTCTGCAACCTGTGGGTCTTGGATCCGATATCGGATCCGAGCCGGCAACTTGTTTCATAGCTAATGGATCCGAGCTCCTAGCTCCTCCCCTCACCCATAATCCCCTGCCAACCCTCCATTACCTCAGATCAAGTTTGCCCCTCTATAGATACCCAAAAGGGGTATTCCAATAAACAACCTACATAGATCCATTCTGAAGGCCAGGGGGGGATGGTTGCAGACAAATGAAGCCACCTACTCAGATGGAACATTATGGTGAGTACAGAACTTCTTAATCTGAAGTAGGGACTTCATTTGTCAGCAACCTGTGGGACAGAGTCCCCAGCTACCTGAATCTTGGGTGGCCATCATGGAAGGATATTGCGGAGCACCGCAGAGCCAAAGGATGCTCTCCCTCTAGAAATTACGTCCAGTTTGTAGTGGTTAATAAAGGTATGAGATGAGGCCCAAGTGGCTGCCGAACAAGTATCATCCAACGGAACTCTAGATTTGAAGGCAGCAGAAGAAGAGATGCAGTGGAATGTGCGCAAACTCCTCCAGGTGCGGGTCTCCCAGAAGCTTGGTACGCTAAAAGAATACATTGGGAAATCCAGCGTGACAAGGTGATTTCCGAGACTGCTTTCCCCAAATTGAATTTGGCAAAGGAAATGAACAGCTGGTCAGATTGCCTGTGACCAGCAGTCCTATGAGTATAAAAACGTAGCTGCCTATGAACATCTAATGAGTGCAGCTTGTACTCTCCTTTATTCTGATATTTAGGAAAGAAGACCGGTAGATTTATGGATTGATTTATATTGGTTTCTGATGCTATTTTGGGAAGGAAGGAGGGATTGGTCCTGAGGTACACTCTGTCCAGATGAAAAATCAAGTAAGGAGGCTACACAGAAAGGGCTTGAAGTTCTGAAACTCTTTTCGCTGAAGTAATGGCTACAAGGAATACTGTTTTCCAGGACAAGTATTTGAGACCCACTGAAGCGGCAGGCTCAAATGGGGGAACAGTTAGGGTTTGAAGAACTAGTGAAAGATCCCAAGGGGGTACTGCTTCTTTGATAGGGGGTCTGAGCAGAAAAGTACCCTTGAGAAAGGTTTTACACAATTTGGCCGACATCAAGGGCCCTGTGTCATGTCCCACATGGTAATGGGAGATGGCCGCCAATTGTACTTTGACGGTTGAGCAACTAGCGCCTTCCTGAAATAGTCCGGTTAGGAAGTCTAGTATGGATGGAAGAGGGGCCATAAAGGGATCTAGATTATGATGCTCCGCCCATACAGAAAAACATTTCCATTTACTGCGGTACACTTTCCTGGTGGAAGGTTTATGCGCTGCCACGAGGATGGCTTTGACTGGTGAAGAGATACCGGGAGTCCTAACTATGAGTGGAACTGGAGCAACCAAGCTGTCAGCTTCAGACTATGCAGATTTGGGGTCGACAAGCCCTACAGATGGGAGATTAGATCCGGACTGGGATCCAGAATCCAGGGGGGACTCACTAGGTGAGACCACAGGTAAGGGAACCAAGTTTGCCAAGGCCAGAATGGGGCAATGAGGATCATCCTGCTCCCCAAGGTGAGGCTTTCTGTAAGAGCTGTAGCATCAAGGGTAGAGGAGGATAGGCATAAAGTAGACCGGGCGGCCAAGCATGCACCAGAGCGTCTCTTGGAGTTTCCCCTGGAGGGGGAATCAGAGCGAAGAAATTGTCGCATTTGGTGTTTGAGGGAGAGGCAAAGAGATCGCAGCAGGGTTGCCCCCATATTGCGAATATCTGCTTCGCTACTAGTGGGTTGAGAGACCACTCGTAAGGGGAAAGAATGGTGCGGCTGAGTTTGTCCGCTAGGATGTTGGATGTTGTGCGTTGCAATCAGAAAGCGGTTGGTGGAAATCGCCCATTCCCACACTCTCATGGCTTCGCGGCATAGAGGGTAGGACCTGGTTCCCCCCTGTTTGTTGATGTACCACACAACAGACATGTTGTCCGACTGAATTGCAATAGTTCCTACGGGGAGGAGATTCTGAAGTGCTTGCAACGCGTACAGCACCGCTCTCATCTCCAGAAAGTTGATATGCAGGGAGGTCTCTGTATCGTTCCACGTGCCTTGGACTGTCCTGCCTGAATAATGCCCCCACCCACCCGAGGCGGGAGGCGTCCGTGGTCACCGTGGTGAGAGGGGGAGGAGTGCAGAAGGGTCAGCCCGTATGGAGATCCGGAGCATGAAGCCACCATAACAGGGCCCTCCTGCAAGCCTTGCTGATAGCGATGGGGTGATGGAGAGGAAAAGACTGAAAGGACCATTGCACTAGAAGGGTCCACTGCAGTACCCTCATGTTCAGGCGGGCGCATGGAAGGAGCGTTATCACTGCCGCCATGGAGCCCAGTGCCCTCAGGGCCAATTCCGCCGGTGGGGCTTCTGACTGGAGGATGGTCCGCACATGAAGTTGCAAATTCCGTAGTCGTTCCGAAGTCAGGAAGGCTCGTAAATCTCTGGTGTCTATTCTGGCTCCTATAAATTCTATGACTTGTGTCGGAGCCACGAAAGATTTGTACGCATTGATCGTGATGCCTAATTGGGGGGCTAGGCGGAGAAAGTAATCTCTGGCTGAGCAAAGTAGATGCCTTGTTGGGGCGGTCAGGAGCCAGTCATCCAGGTACAGAAAGACCTGCATTCCCTGGAGTCTCAGGTGGGCCTCTATCACTGCTAACACCTTGATGAACACCCTGGGGGCTGTGGTGAGGCCAAAGGAAAGGACCCTGAACTGGTAGTGACTGGCTCCCAGCCGGAAGCGGAGAAACCTCCTGATCGTCTGTCCATTAGAATGTGGTAGTACGCATTCTTGAGGTCTATAGAGCATATCCAATCTTTCTCCCGTAGGAGGGGGAGAATAGACTGAAGAGTGACCATTCGGAATTTTTCCTTGGTTACCGACAGGTTCAAACGGGAAAGGTCTGGAATTGGTCTCAAGTCCCCCGTCTTTTTTGGCACCAGAAAGAACCTGGAGTAGAACCCTAATCCGAGCTGGTCTTGGGGGACGTGCTGGATGGCTCTCTTTTCTAGCAGCTGCTGGATTTCTGCGGCTGCAGCCTCCCTCTTTCGGGGGGTACATCAGGGAGGTTCCTGATTTTGGGGACATGAAGCATTGGAATTTTGTACCCTCTGGATATAATTCGAAGCATCCAGCCGTCTGACGTGATGGACTCCCATGCCGCTAGGTGCTCCGAGAAGCGCCCCCCGACTGCCTCCAGAGTGGAGCAGTCGGGCAACCCTTCAGGGCTGCTGTATGGGCCGGTCAGAGAAGGATTATCTAGACCCAAAGTTCCTTGGAGCCCCTCTGCCTCTGGGGCGGCGTCCTCCCTGTCCTCCTCTGCCACGGAAGGACTGGTTGTCCGGAGCGGGTTGGGAATGTTGCGATTTCCAGAACCACATCTTATTCTGACCCTTTTGGTTCTTCAAAAAGGACCGCTGGGGAGCACAGAAGCGGACTCCGATGGCAGACGTCTTCCCATCCTTCTCGCTCTGGACTAGCGTCTCGCGAACCGTTTTGCCAAACAGGGCAGAACCATCAAAAGGGGCGTTCGCAAAGGATGCTTTAAAGGGCTCCGCAAAGTCACAGTGCCGAAGCCAGGCCTGACGTCTTATGACTAGGCCCGCTCCGCTAGCTCTAGCGGCTCCCTTGGTGGCATGGGACAATAGCTGCATAGAGGTATTCGAGATGGATCTCAGAGTGGACATTCGGGTGGAGTACAACTGTTTGTCCTCTGCCGACATGGACTCAGGTGGGGAGGCAGCGTATTCTTTGATAAGATCCTGCTGCATCCTGATGACGTGTGCCATATAGTTCGGGGACCTTACCGAAAAGGTCGCTGAACTAAAAACTCGCTTCCCTAAGCGATCCATCGAGCGGGACTCCTTGATCGGTGGATGGACTGAGGGGCTCTCCTGAGCTAGTTCCCTCTTCGTGGCTGCCGCCGTCAACATGGAATCTACGAGGGGACCCTTGCTCCAGTGGGACCGGTCTGCGGTGGGGGCTCAGTATCCTGTCCGGGCATTTAGGGACTGGCTCCATGGTGTCCGGGTCCTTCCACACCCTGGTGGTAATAAGGTCCACCAGGGGGTCGGCCAGAGGGGACACCCAAGAGGTAGACGGGCCTGCTTCGAATGCCTCCAGAAATATGGACTCGGAGGAAGCCTTGGGGGCAGACCACCCACCTCTGATCCTAAGCATTTCCATGATGTCTCCAAAGGAGACATCCTCAGGGGGTGATCTTGGGGAGCCTTCCCCTTCATCCAAGTCCGTGTCCTCGGTTAAGGACTCAGGGGAGTCCACGTGCCTCCTCTTACACTTGTGCTTGTGAGGCACTTCCTCGGGGGGGCTGTCCGAGGAGGTCTCGCCAGCAACATCCTGTTCCAATGGAACAACCTGGGACATCAAAGCAGGCTGTCCCTGTGGCCGGGTGATGGAAGCCTGGCCCAGCAGAGAGGGAGTGCAGGGTGGAGCAGAGACAAGGGCCGGGGGTCCGGATGCTCTCGACAGAGCCCTCTCCACTACATCGAAGGCCGAAGGGGAACCGCTCTCCCTGGGTTCCGAGAGCCAACTCCCACTCGGATCCGATGAAGGGATCGGCGCCGAGACCGTCGGATCCGAAGGACCAGTGTGCTCCAACCTGGACTGAGCCGAAGGCACACTGAATCCCTCGGATCCGAAGCTCGGGCCACAGCTCCGAGAGGTCGAATCTGACAGACTTGAGGGCAGGGTCGGATCCGAAGTACCAAGTACTGTCGGCGCCGACCCACCCCCGGCTCCGATGCTGCCCGGCTCCGAACACTCCAAACCCGGGAAGCGGGTTGGAGTAGGAGCAATTGGAGCAAAAAAGGTGTCGAGCTCCCCCCCAAAGGGGGGGGGGGGGCAAGAGCACTCCCATCTGCAGCTGGGCCTGGATGAACCTTCGCATCATCCGGTCCAAGTCTGCATCTGACATACTGTAAGTCGATCTCGATGAGGCCAACGAGGCAGGCCTGGAATGCCGCCTCGATGACCTCAATGGAGATCGGGCCTCCTCCTCCTCGGGTCCTGGGGAGAAATAAGGAGATCGGAGCCGAGGGCGAGGAGACCTAGAAGCTGTGGAGGGAGAAGCCTGCTTAGCCGGCGGGGCCGAAGCAGAGGCCTCAGCCCACTGCTTGTGGTGCTTCTCCCTCCGTTTCTCCCTCCTGGCCTCCCTGTCCTCCGGCGCTTTAGTGGGAGTTTGAGTCCTGGCTGAAGGAAGGGGGGCAGGAGTGGCTATCACCACATGCTGTGGTAGTGCCACGGGAGGAGCGGGGGCTGGAGCCGAGTCCGGGGGCAAATGTCCCGCCAGGACCAGCTTCGACCTCCGCTCTTTCAGTGCCCTGGGGTTGAACGCTGCACAAATGATACAAGCCTGAGGAGAGGTGTTCAACCCCAAGGCACCGAACGCACAGAGTGTGGCCATCAGCCGGGGAGAGTTTATGGCCACACTTGGTACATTTTGAAAAAATGGCTTTTGGGGCCTCTGCCATACTGAGGGAAGAAAAGTACTACACAAGCACACAGGCCCCAAAACACTAACACACACAAACACTCACTAACGACCAGCGAGGGGAGGGAAAAAACTATTTAAAAGGTACAAATAATAAAGGGAACCTAACACTTACACACTGTTTTAAATTTAAAGACAGAAAGGAAGGAAGAAAATACACTTATCTGAATAAGTCGCTAAGAGCTCTGAAAAATCCAGCTACTCACAAGCACGGCAAACTAGATCTGGGGTCATGAAGGGTTGGCAGGGGATTATGGGTGAGGGGAGGAGCTAGGAGCTCGGATCCATTAGCTATGAAACAAGTTGCCGGCTCGAATCCGATATCGGATCCAAGACCCACAGGTTGCTGACAAATGAAGTCCCTACTTCAGATGTTACATTTCACAGGAATATGTGTATTTAATTGAAGGTCTTGATATGCACCCAGTAACTATTTCAGATCATGTGCCAATGTTGTTGTGTCTTTCGGCTTATCCCGGTTAGGGGTCGCCACAGCAGAACTCCAGTCCACTAATGTTTGGTAGTGGATTTTTACCTGCCGAGTTACCAGCCCTGACGCACAACCTTCAACGAAGGCACACCCATTCACGCATGCCTCCACACAGAAGACACTCTAGCTGAGAATCGAATGGGACATCTTGCTGTGAGGCGACAACGCTACCGCAGCAACACTACCGCGGGTATCATGTGCCAATAATAACTAAAATAAAAACAGGGTAATGAAATAAAAATGAGATGATGGCACTTTCCCACCTGTCTAAAAGAATTTAAACCAAAAAGTAAAAAAGTCACATATACAAAACATTTTTAAAAACTATAAAAAAAATAGCAAAGCTAGAGTTTTCACTGTGTGATACCTTAAACCTCTTGTGGTAGAGACCCATGGGCTATATGGAAATGACGTCTTAAGGACAAAGTGTTACAGCTATATGGCTTCTGAATGTCTATGACTTTTTACTTTTTCTTTTTTTAAGTCTTTATGGACAGACGAGGCCAACAAAAGCATACAACACTAGCTGTGGACATGCATGTTTTGGCCTTCTTATGAAGAGAGGAATTTAAGGAATGGGTAGTGGAAATTATTCAGGAGCTATTCGAAAAGACGGAAATTATTTCTGAAAATATATCTAAGGAGTGGGATAAAAGTAAAGTGGAGTTTAAAAATAGGGTGGAAATGAAAGAAAGGGAGGTATGGTCAAGAAGTAACAAGAATTGTTTAGAGGGACTGACAAATGTGAAAGTACTGCAGAACAGGGGGAATCTCACAGAATGAGAAGAGGAGCAACTGCAGAATGCTAATCATAAAACAAGGTTTTACCTTGATAATATACATCAATTTAAAAAGATTACTGTTAAGCAATTGTGTTTTGATAATAACTCTAGGCTCAGGCAACAGAAAGTAGAAAGGGCTGTTGCCAAGCATAGGAAGCCCATAACAAGGAAAGTAACAAGAGAGCATGTAGAGGTATTAGAAATATGTCAAACATTCTATTAAAGTCTGTATAAAGCAGAGAAATATGGAGATCAAGAAAAGATTCAAATGGAAATGTTTTTAGAAGAATTAAACATGTCAAAGTTAGAAGTAGATGAGACTCGATTACTAACAAGAAAGGAAGAGATGAGATAAAAATGGTAATGTATAACCAATCTACAGAAAAGTCACCAGGAGTAAATGGTATTCCTGTGGAAGTTTGGAAGCTAATAAGGAAAAAATGATAAATATCTGGAAGGTTTTGCTTAACAGTACCAACATCCTGGAAGACCCCAGTGGTGGCTGTAATACCTAAACAGGGTAAAGATCTATCAGCTCCAGCTTCGTACAGGCCCATTTCAAAAGTAAACCATGATAATAAAGTGTTTATGTCTATTAACGGCTAAAAGAACAGCAAAAACAATGGTACATTTGGTATATGTGGATCAGTGTGGTTTTGTGGAGGAAGGCAAACATTTGACAACATTAACAGAACAATGAAGATCCAGAGGGAAGCAGAATGCAAGAAATTACCATTGTTGTTGGTGGGTCTTGATGCACTGAAAGCATTTGACAGAGTAAGCTGGGAGTTTATGAGCAGGGCAATGGAAGCATTTGCATTACCTGATAAAAATTATAAGGTTAATTAGGAGGATATATGAGGGATCAGAGGTGAACATTAAAGTGGGTGGGGTCCTCTCTGACAATTTCTGCTTGAGCAGGGGAATCAGGCAGGCTTGTACTCTTCCCCCATTTGTTATTTACATTATATTTAAAACCACTGGCAAAGAAAATAAGGGACAGAGCGATACATTGATATAACTGGCATGGTCGTCAAGAAAAGCTGGCTCTATTTGCAAATGATTTTATTTTATACTGCACAAAACCAGAAAAGGACATTACAGTGTTGTGGAACACTGAACCAGTTTCAAATATTTTCAAAATACAAAATCAATGAACCTAAAATAAAAGCAATAGCGGTGAATTACATACCCACACAAGAATTGGTTCAGCAATATCCATATTTATGGGGACATGATAAAATTAAATGTATTTAGGAATATGGATTGAAAATGATTGTGGTGTGGCAGCAAAGGATACATGGGAAGAGACTAAACAAAAGATAGTACATAAACTGAGATAATAGAAGCTCTCTCATATGGATATGAATAGCAAAGCTACAACAAGTTAAAATGTTTTAGTTCCTTTCGTCTTATACAAAGTTCAGGCATATTTTTATCAACTAGAGAAGTAGTTGTGGATAGCAATTAATAAAGAGCTGAAAGATTTTATCTGCGAGGGGAAGATGGCAAGAGTCAAACAGGGTAAGCCAATTTTTCCAACAGAACAAGGCGGATTGGGATTACTCGATTTGAAGGGGTATTTCAGAGCAACACTGTTAAAGCTCCTATACATAGCACAAGCAGAAAACTATAATTCAAAATGGAAAGGGATGATGATGAAACATGGGGGAAGCTCAAGAAATGAGAGACTGGGATTTTGGATGCAGACCTTTAAGGAGAATAACAATAATCATACAGAATATTATATTCATAAGTTAGCAGAAAGTATTCTAAGAACTAACCCAACACTGGAATGGAGAAAGGAGATTCTGCCAAGGGGGGTGACTGCAATTAGGGTTACAGACAACAGGCAAGAGGGGACTGGAATTTATTGGGAGAAAACTGGCAAAGGAACCAAGGCATTAGGAGCAAAGAACAAGAGAGGGAAAGGTAACAGAACCGGAAGACGCCAAGAATTTATTTGGACCACAGATTAGAGACTGCCTTCCCTATGAATATAGGCAAAGCGAAAGAAATACGAGGGTCCTAAATGAAAGACCAGCACTGGTAGAGTTTTTTTTAGAAGAATCTAGAACAGAAGCTGTCTTTAAAAAAGGAATAGTTAGTACAGCATATAAAATATTGCATGATAAATATAAGAATCAATCAGAGTCGGTTAGAAAGGGTTGGGAAGGGATATTGGATAAGCAATTCACAAAGAAACAATGGGGGATATAAGTGTCTCTCCTAAATATGCAACAAAATCTAGAAGATTTAAGATTTTTGTTTGGAAATGTTTACATAGATATTTTTATATCCCAAGTAGACTCCAAAGAATATTTCCTCAGGTAGACAAAACATTTTGAAGGTGTGATGGAGAAGAGAGAGGTAATTGGGAACATATTTTCTGGGAGTGTAATGAGTTGGCAAACTTTTAAGGTTCCCAGCTAATTGCTCTGTCAGAGATGCTAAGTGAGCAAATTGATGTAGCTAGGGAAATGATTTTTATGAGCTATCTGAATTGCCTAAACAAAGTAAGGCCTTGCTGAGTCTAATTATGGCAGTTGCCAAAAAAAAAGCTATTACTGGAATTGGGATATTTAGAAAACCATAGGTGCAAATTACATACGGAAAATATATACAGGAGAGAAATGAGGTTTAAAAAAAGGCAGGAGTTGAATGAGCTATGTAATGTTTGACTGAAAATGACTGGGTAGATTGTAAGTGATGTATAATGTTTGCAACTAGAATTATATCAATATGGTTTATTATGTAAAATGCTTGCAAATGGGATTGTGTCAATATGGTTTGTTTTCATTTATATAAATGTATGATTGTGTGTGTCATATGTGATATATCAGTGACACTGTTAAATGGACTTAAATCCTGTTCCATATTAGGACATTCATTCGCATAACCAAGAATGGGTCTATACAACCCTCTACTTCTTTTACACTGAACTTCCTAGATGAGTTCATTAATTAATCCTGCCGGATAACCCCTCTTTGTAAACATCCCAAACAAGTTTGCACATTCACCAATAAAGTCACAGGTCTTAGTAATCATTAACAGTGTCACTGATGGAAGGAAGGAAAGACATAGGTTGATTTTAACATACAATATTGATCCCCCAGACCTTAGGGGAATTATGTTTAAAAATTGGTAACTTTAACTGGTCAGGGGGTCATCAGTTGCAAAAAAATTTTTCTCAATTGCCTCACGTTATATACAAAAGAGGAAAAAATTTAAAAAGTTGGCTTGAATGTAAGAATGGAGTCCAACAAATGGTTAGAAACCCGGGTATGATGACGTGGGGCACGCAATTATTGCACCTATATGGAGATTGATAAAACATTTAGCATTAGGAATAGAACATATTCGTTAACTAAGAAATTTACATGCAATTCCAAGCCCTTAGTATACATAGCCTCGTGGAAAAACAGATCGGAAAATGAAAGAAAGGGTATATGAGCATTTATATAGTACAAGGAAAAATAAGTTAGACAAAGCCTTAGCTACACACGTAACAGAAAATCCAATACACATTTTTAAATTTAAAGCAAAAGATCAGATCCAACCCGACCCAAGAGGGGGTCCTGTTAGTTTGTTACTGGAAAGGGTGGAACTTCTGTGGCAGTTGCGTTTAAATGCTGGAGCATACCCAGGGTTGAATGAGATGTGCTCAATCCAATGTATCCTAAAACTGAAGAGTCTGGACCGATAAATAGAAACAATAAGAATCTAAAATAAAATAAAAAATTGGATGGTTTAGTTTGCATTGTAGATGCATGTATTTTAAGGTAAATGATGTATTTTTAAGTCTATGAGATTTTTCATTGGACACAGTAAATCTTGTGTTAGAGGCAGTTTTTAAAAAAATGGGGGGTGGCAATTGTTTTATTGACGTGATTGGACGAACCTAACACATGGGTTGTATTTAAGTTGACATTTTTTACAAATTGTTTTATCTGAGGAAGTTTTGTAATTTTACAAGACGAAAAGCGCTTAATAAACATTTGTGAGAAAGGACAGTAGATTTCTGGATTTATGCCTTTAGTAGCTTTGTTGCGATTTTCACTGTTTCTTGAGTCCTTGAGTTTTAGAAGATGGACTGTTGAGATAACTAAAAATTGTAGATGGCAAAAGGAAACTGCCTCTGGTGGGAGGTATGTCATCATGGAAAAAGTCTGGAAATCATCCCAAAAATATAAACATATGAGGAAGAACTAGTTAAGATTTCTCCAGGTTTACTTTAAAACCTAGTTTTTAAAACAGGTTTTTGGTAAAAAGAAAGGATGCTTAAGTGCCTTGAGTGGAATCTGCTAAGATGAGGCAATCATCCAGGTAAGGGTAAATGTAGATTCCCCTCAGTCTGCAGTAAGCAACTACTGGTGGCACTGTATAAAGTCCAAAAGGTACGGATGGAATTTGGAAATGTAACCCAGACAAAAAAAAAAAAATCTTATGAAACCTCTGAGATATTTGTGAATTGGAATATGACAATACAATCATTGAGGTCTAGAGTTTCTAAAAGAATAGGAAGGAAAGAAGAGGGAAAAAGAAAATGTAGAAGTTAACATCTTGAACCTTGGAATGACTAGAAAGGTATTCTGAACTGAAACCAAAACTGATCGTTATGCACCCTCTTTTAAAGGTAGAAGAAAAGTCCTGAAATAAAAAATCCTTTCCCTACTGGGTAGGAGATATGGGTTCTACAACTCTGTGAGACAGCATTTTGAAACAATATGAGGAAACTAATGCATCTGATTTCTTGGAGCCAGGGGGAGTCCTGTCTTTGGAGGAAAAGGACTTCCCACTGCCATTTGCAACCCTTCTGAATTATTCCTAGCACCTAAGAATCAGCAATTTATTTCCAGAACTGCACAGAAAGACACAGATTACCTATTTTGTGAGGGTAGCCAGGATGGGAAAAGGATGCAGTGTTTATGTAGTCATGCTCTTTCTGGACTGGAAAGAGCTCTGGTGGGCATTCCCTTTCTTCTTGAGATACCCTTGCTATCTCTGTTTTGATTTGCAGCTTTCTGCTTGTATTACGTATATGAGCCCTAACTGCATATCTCCAAAGTATCCTTTCAAACCAGGTAATCCTAAACCACCTTGTTCTATGTAGACAGTCAAATTATCCCACTTAACTATGGCCCTCTTCATATCCCGAATAAATTCCTTCAAATGTATTAATTATATTCCACAATGTTCATTGCTGATAAAAAATATGCTTGACTTGTGTATAAAAATTAAATGGAATAAAAACATTTTCACTGCTTGCATCCAACTATCCATATCTATAATCAAGAGCTTCCAGTTTCTAAATTATTTGATCTTTTGTTTAGCTCCTTCTCACATACATGTACCTCCCATAACAGAATCATTTAATCTATATACCTACATACTTCATTTTATCATGCTCCCATAGATATGGGTATTGCTAAACCAGTCCGTGTGTGGATGCACAGTCTTGCCACTACAGCCTTTGTTTTATCTTCAATAATTTAATATCATGAAAAGAACTGAAACTGTCACAAAGTGTTCCACAACACCAAAATTTCGTTTTTGGGATTTTTTCAAGTACAAAATAGTATAATCTCTAAATAAAGATAGCTTTTCTTCATTACCATACCACTGAGATCATTGAATTTGTGAGTCCCTTATTTTCCTTAGCAATGACTCTAAATATAAAGTAAGAGAGTACTCCCATGCCTTGCTCCTCTGTTTAAATACAGCTTGCTGGATGGGAGTCGTCTAACTTTGATTCTTGCCTCTGGCAATTCATATAGCCACCTAATTAAGCCTATTACTCTCTCAGGGAATGCAAATACTACTATTGCTCTATTCATAAAATCCCAGCTGACACTATCAAACACTTTCTCTGCATCAAGTCCCATGAGCAATATAGTGTTTTCTTATATTCCGCTCCTTCCTCAATCATTACTGCTCTGTTAATGCTGTCAAATATTTGCCTCCCATCCCCAAAACCACAATGAGCCATATCTATCTATCTAGGCAACATATTTGCCATTCTCTTAGCCAGGGTAAATAAACAATTTATGTTCATGGTTTAAAATGAAATGCGTCTACATGAAGCCACCACAGCCGTCTTATAAGATGCAAGTAATCTGCCACCTTTTTAAAATACTGTTAAATAAAACCTTCAAATCTTTATCACTTTCTTCCCTCCTCACTTCTAAATTTCAACAGGAATACCATCTTCCTTGAGACTTCCATGTTGATTGAATACACTTAACTGGTTTTATCACATCTCTTTCTATCTTGCTACTAACTGTTAAGCCTCACCTTCCTCTAACCTTGGCATAATTCCGCCTTCCTAAATATTTCCATTTATATTCTATCTTGGTTTCCACCTTTTACAAATGTTTTAAAAATTTCCGAAATATCGCTAATAACCTTACAGGATTTCTGTTTCTTTTTTCTTGTTATAAGCTCCCTAGGTTTTGTGACAACTCCTTAGGAGTCACTTATTTTCTTTGCCAATACCTCTAAATATAAGCAAACAACACAGGGTAAACAGGACACTCCAGCCTATTTAGCCTGTATTAATACCCACAACTTCTCCAATGGTTGATAAAAATATGCCTGACCTGTGTATAAGACTAAAAGGACTAAAACATTATAACTGCTTGCATCTTACTATCCATATAACAAAGCTTCCATTTTCTCAGTTTTTGCATTATCTTTTGTTTAGTCTCCTCCCACATATCCTTAGCTGCCATACTAGAATCATTTTTAATCCATACTCCTAAATATTTCACTTTATCATGTCATCATAAATATGGGTATTCCTGAATCAGTTAATATGTGGGTACATAATTTACCACTACTGCCTTTGTTTTAGCTACATCAATTTTGTATCCCAAAAAGATCTGAAACTGTCTCAAAATGTTCCACAATACTGTAATGTCTTTTTCTGGTTTTGTCAGGTACAAAATAATATCATCTGCAAATAAAGCCAGCTTTTCTTGACTACCATACCAATTGTATCCTTGAATTTCTGAGTCCCTTGTTTTCTTTGCCAATGGTTCTAAATATACTGCAAATAATAAAGGGGAAAGACAACACCCCTGCCTGGTTCCTCTGCTCAGCAGAAATTATCAGAGAGGACCCCACTCATTTTACTTTTCACCTCCGATCCCTCATATCAACCTTATAATTTTTTTCAGGAATCTTAAATGCTTCCATTGCCTTGCTAATAAAGTCCCAGCTTATTCTGTCAAACGCCTTCTCTGCATCAAGACCCACCAACAACAATGATATTTACTTACATTCTGCTTCCCTCTGGATCATCAATGTTCTGTTAATGCTGGCAAATGTTTGGCTCCCCTCCACAAAACCACAGTGGCAATATTGCTCACCAATAATATAGATATATAACACTATCAAAATGCCAAAAACACCAAAAAGGCTTGAGGAGAATCCTTTAAGTTAAATGGATTCTCCCAACTATTTAGGGAAGAGAAGCACACACGAGGGAAGGGGAGTGGCCCTCTTTAGTTAAACGGGCTGCCAAGAGAACTCTACCTTAAATGGGATCTCGCTATGAAGGGAAAGCTCTTGGGAGACTATCTGAGTGAAAGATAGGCCTGACAAACGGGGGATCAAACTTTGCTACTAACACAACTAAGACGACTCTAACCAGTCACATATGACAGAAAAAAAGTTAGGAATACATTTTCTTTAAGAAATTTAAAGTATGACAGGAAAAATAACTTTAAAGATACTACTTAGCCAGCCAGCCAGAAGACATCTCATTCACTTGAGCGGCAAACGAGATCTGGGGATATTCCATACTCATCATGGGATAGAGTGGAGGTAGCCCCGAGCCAGTCGAAACTTTCAAGCTTTTGCATTAGGCCGAGATGGAACCGATGATTGGTTCCGAACCCAACCAGCAAGAATTAAGGCGAGATAGGACAACATAACCTCTTTACTTTACATGTAAAGAAAACCACATGCCACAAAATTGGTACTATTTAAGAAAAAAAATCTTTACTTACAATTAACTTTCTCCCTCCTCCCACCCTCCCCAAAGCACTTTTCTGAACATTGACACAAAGTAGGGCATATGCTTTACAGTCCCCCACAAGTCCAACAAACTCTGATAAAGTTCAATATTTCCAGATGTTCTTGTTCTGTCATATTTCACAAATATAATTACTGCACAGTAATCACATATTAATTTACTAGTTGTATTTCTGTTCATCCCTGAAATCCTGTGTCTGCTTCATTTCCAATGTACTCTCAATTCTTCTAGTCAACTCTCATGGTCTCTTCCTTCTCTACATTTTCCATTGAAAAATATGGAAAGATTTCACAGGTACAGTTCCTCTGTGGTCTTTATTAACAGAAGTTGAAGAAGCAGAATCTTCTTCTGTTTCACAGCTTATTTTTTGCTGGGCAAACTTTTCTTCCTCCTTAGCACATACTTCATCAAAAAATAAATTTGTCCCTCCAGGGAAGAATATCTTGAAGACAAATTGGTACAGTTAGAATCTCACACCTGCAACTCAACATTCCCTGACAGTGGAATACATTTGCTCCACTTCTGTCTGGTGTACAATGAGTAATCCTTATCCACAAACACTCTGCTGTCTCCCACTTTCAGTACTATGTCCTTCTACCACAATTTTGTCAGAATCAACTCGTTCTGCTGGTAGGATTGCATCTTTACTATTAAAGGTCTAAGTTGCTTTCTTATAGTCAGGTTTGGAGCATACACACAATGTGCCTTTTCAACAAATCACTACTGCTGTAGAATACCAGTCTAGTTGCTTATTTGTTGTTTCATAAAATTAATGCAGTGTGTTCCTTCCAGCTTCTCTGGTATAGCTGAAAATCTCAGGTTTTCCATACATGCTCTATCCTCTAATTCTATTATTTTTTTAAAACATCTCTTTCTGAGCAATCTCATACATCCAACCTTTTCTTTATTTTGACCTCTGATTTTTGCAGCTTTATCATCTCATATAAATATCGGTTTAAAGCTTATTCCATTTTTCCAGCCTTTTGTTGTTTGTGTTGATATACTCTATCAGTGTTTTGTTTATTTTACCAGGTGTGTATGCAGTCGTCTTACAGCTTCCTGTAAGTTACTGGAAGTCATGTCTGAAGGTTGCATTGCTTTTTGCTGAAAAGCTGTAGTCTTCCCAGTCAGCATTTCTTCCTCACTTTTTGTAGCTGAATTTTTCCAGGTCTTATGTATTTCTTTATTCCTAGCATCCAGGCAGTGTAGTTACTAGCCAGTTACTGAAATTTACCCATAAGCACAAGTCTACTGGAATTTGCTGTTGGGTTTCTATTTTCACACTAGGAGAGCTAGAAATAAGTTGTTCCTCAATGTGCAGCCATCTTGGAAGTGAAAACCTTCCAGATATTTTCACTTTCTTCCCTTCTACGTTCCAAACTTCCACTGAAATGCCACCTATTCCTGGAGACTTTCCTGCAGACTGATTATATGTCACTGTGTTTACCTCATCTCCTCCAAGCTTAACTAATTGTTGAGCCTCTACATCCAACCTTGGCATACTTAAGTCTTCCATAAAAATTTCCATGTGTGCTCTCTCTTGATTTCCACATTTCTCTGTTTTATACAAGTTTTCATAATGCTTCCAAAATATGTATAATACGTCTACTGGATCTCTGATTATGTTTGTTGTTATATGCTCCCTAAGTTTGGCAACAACCTTTTCTACTTTCTGTTGTCCAAGTCACTGCACTACAAGTTTTTGTGCTCTGGACTTATTAGCAAAAACAGTTGCTTAACAGCATTCTAAACTCATGTATATTTCAGATACTCTTGTTCTGTAAGATTCCCCATATTCTGCTATGCTTTCACCTTTGTTACCTCTCTAAATAATTCCTGCTTCATCTTAACCATAAATCTTTTTCTTTTTTCTTCTATCCTATTTTTAAACTTGTCTTTAATTTCATCCCACTCACTAGCTATAACATCTGAATAAATTTCTATCTTCCCTAATAAATACTTTCCACTATTCATTCCTTAAATTTCTCTCTTTTAATAGGTAGGTGGGGGAACCACCAGTCTTACAGTTTTACTTCATTACCATGCAACTGTATATTAGTTTTTACTGGCACTTAATCTGAAATAGGTTTTGGATGTGTGTAGAATCTTTCAATTAAATGCACATGTTCCCGTGAAATATAATTCCCATCTAGTGTAGCCCAGTTATTGTACCTTACAGAATAATATGCAAATTCTCTGAGTTCCTACAACTGAATTCACATCTTCCATACCAAACACTTTCAAAAATATATGTAGAAATCTATCCTTGTTATATTTTCCATTCTAAGTTCCCCAGATATTTGGTCACGGTTGCAAATCAAGTTCCAATCCACACCCAATATTCTCTGTTCAAAGCGGATTCTTTCAAAAATTTCTTAAGCTCCATAATAGCAAATTTAGGTGGAATATAAATAACATGCAAGCACAATCCTCCTCCAAAGCTATTAGCCCCTTACTACCACAAATTTATTATCTTTTTTTCCTCTTCTATCACTACTGAAGCTCCTCTAGCAATTACTATATGTACACCCTATTTCCTTTGTCCCTGATATTTTGCTGAATATCTACCTAGGAAATCATTTCTTTATCAAATTCACCTGCTTACTTCTTTCCAAATGTGTCTCCTGTAGCATTGCTATGTGTACTCTGCATTTCTTAATATAATTCAATAGTCTTAACTTTTTGTCTATACTTGTGAGGTCATTCACATTCCAAAAATAATATGGACAGTGTAGCCCATTATAATAATAAGCTGTTATACCCATATATGGATGTATTCCAGCTTTTGAGTTATATGCATCCAGTAATGTTTGGCAAGTTGATCTTTTTCAACTTGTTTCTTGTCATCTCCATTTGAACCTGTGTCACATTTTTGTAAGACGTTTTGTTTTACTGAAAACCCTCAAGAATAACACAACCTAGAACACCCCCTCATAACCTATTAACTTAAAACAAACCCACAAAACTATGTACATAATCAAAAATAAAGTTTAACCCTCCTGATAGGAGCAAATGTCCTAAATTGACAGCTGCACCAGCGGGCATTACTTAATCTAAAATTAAGGTTACCCATGGTAAGGCACACGTTACAGCCTCTGCTCTTACTTATACTAATTATTATATCTGTTCTCGTCTTATATTTATTCTCTTCCCAGATAAGAGAGCAAGTTTGTATACTTTTCAGAAAACAATTTCTAGCCTTAAGAAAAAGTACACTGGCCATCATTAAATAAAAAAGAATTTATGTACTTACCATAAAGTTCCATCTGAGTTGTCCATTTTCATTCTTCCTCAACAGATGGATTTGGATTCAACACTCTGATCCGACTCGGCCATATACTATCTCATAGCCACCAACAAACTGCTCAACTCTTTCCCTGCTTATAATGCACTATATGCCTAATGCCTTTCAGCTCCTAGCTACAGCTTGAGAGAGAGGGAAACTATAAAGGAATTGCCATAACTGGAGTTCAACACAAGGGACATATTGTGTCAATAACAGTCTCATTCCTCCAGCAGTCATTTGTGAGAAATGGAGAGGGATGGAAGGTGGGGAGTTGAAGAAGAATGAAAATGGACAACACAGATGGAATGTTATGGTAAGGACATAACGTCTTTTTCTGATTATGTCAATTTTCATTCATTCCTCAACAGATGGGTCAGAATCCCCAGTTACCTGAATTCCTGGGAGGACTCTAAGGAAAGAAATTCCTGAGTACAGTTCAGCCAAAGGCTACTCGTCCCCTCGAGACCAGACCTAGTTTGCAATAAATGATAAAGGTATATTTGATCAAGTTGCAGCCCCACATACATCGTGCATGGATACTCTAGACCGGAATTCAGTAGTAGCAGCCATAGATCTAGTTGAATAAGCCTTTAGTGGTTTAGGTAAGGGGAGATTCAATTTGCTGTAGACAAATTAAATGCAATCTGTTAACCATCTAGCTAGAATTACCTTTGTAACTGATTCGCCCAACTTGTTATGTGCAAAAAAACAAAGAGCTAGTCTGTCTTTCTAATTTCTTTTGTTCTATGTCAGTAGAAATGTAATTGTCTATGAACATCCAATAAGTACAGCATACATTCTCCTTTATTTGTAAGGTTTGGGAAGAATACTGGCAGGTTAACGGCTTGGTTAATGTTGGATTCTAACAATACCTTAGGTAGGAAGGAAGCACTGGTACGTAATGTGACCCTATCCTTGTGGAAAATCAAGCATCACCTTTTAAGCCCCCATACTTGAAGTTCTGAAATTCTTCTAGCAGATGTAATTGCAACTATAAAGACAGTTTTCCAGGTCAAAAAATTTAAATCACATTTAGCTGCCGGTTTAAAGGGGGAATGTCTTAAGGCTTGCAGTAAAAAGTAATGTCTTTCAGCTTTTCCCAGTTATGGGTTGCCACAGCGGAACTCCGGTCCGCTAATTACTGGCAGTGGATTTTTACTGTGCTGAGTTGCCAGCCCAACGCCCAGCCTTCAAAGAAGGCACACCCATTCACGCTTGCACCTACCTGCATGTCTTTAACATCAGTCGACCGCAGGGAGGACATGCAGACTCCACACAGGAGGAGAATCGAATGGGAGAACCTCTTGCTGTGAGGGGACAACGCTAACCGCTGCACCACCTAGCTGTGTTAAGGCTAGCAGTATCAAATTTAAATCGTGTGGTGGTATAGGACCTTTATAAAGAGATCTAAGTAGAAGGGCACCTTTCCAAAAGGCTTTGCACAGTTTAGAGAAAGCTGGGTAGGAATTCTGAAACCCCACATGAAAGTTAGAGATGGCTGCAAGTTGAACTTTGATAGTCGATGAACTAGCACCCTCTTTAAATAAACTTGCTAAAAATTCAAGAACAGAACACCTGATTCTGCCCTGCCCAATAAAACAAATCTTCTCCATTTACTTCTGTAGAGTTTCCTCATAGAGGAGATATGAGATGTCCGGGTGAACAATGCCTGTCAGGTGAGCTAGAACATCTGGAGTTGGATCCAGAATCCAAGGTGGACACACAAGATGAGACCAAAGGAAGGGGAACCAAATCTATCAAGGCCAGTAAGGTGTAATGAGGATGACTCTGCTGTTCAACCTGGCTGCTTTCTGAAAGAATTTTGGAATTAAAGGGGTTGGGGAATATGCGTACAGAAGATCAGGGGGCCAATCATGGAGTAGAGCATCCCTTGTGACTCCCCCGGTGCAGGGATTAGGGCAAAGAAGCTACTGCACTTGTTTAGGGGAGACACCTAAAGATCACAGCGGGGCTGCCCTCACTGACTGAAAATCAAGTCCATCACTTTGTTGTTGAGACACCACTCGTGAAGTAGTAAGACGGACCTGCTCAGTTTGTTTGCTGTCACACTGGACTTCCCCGGAATATGCATTGCAATTAGAAAGCAGCTGGAAGAAATCACCCATAGCTACACCCTTAGGGCTTCCTGACACAGAGGTAAGATCTGGATTCTGGTTCCCCCTTGTTTGTTCATGTACCAAACTTTGTTGATGTACCAAACTACTGACATGTTTGTCCATTTGGATCACAATTGTTCTGAAAGGGAGAGAGTTTTGGAATGCTTGCAACACCAAAAGCACTACTCTCACTTCCAGTACACTGATATGCAAGTTGGCCTTTTCAGAGGACCAAGTGCTTTGGATTATTTTCCCCAGAAAATTCCTCCCCACCCAATCTGGGAAGTGTCTATGGTCACTATGGCCTTGGGCTGAGGGAGAATGAAAAGATAACCTTGTAACAGTTGTGATTACATCCACCAGGAAAGATGCTGTTTGCATACCTGAATTATTCTTATCTTTGTCAACACAGGTTGACAGAAAACAGACCACTGTGTTTGTAGCATCCACTGCAGAATTCTCATGGGATATCTTGCTAAGGGAAGTAAAATTACTGCCAGTGACATTGATCCCAGGGCTTGTAGAATCAACCGGGCTGAAATTCTGGTACTGCTAATTATTTTCTTGACCTGCTTTTGTATGGTTTGTACTCCTGAAAGAGGAAGAGCTGCTACCATAGATACTATGTTGAACATTGCTCCTATGAATTCCAGTGTCTGAGTTGGTTGTAATTCTGACCTTGTAATTGATTGTTATTCCAAGATTTGAACAAGTCTGCAATACTTGGTCTCATGGTTCTACCAGATGATGCCTGGTCAGAGTGGTAATAAGGCAGTCGTCCAAGTATGGAAACACCTGGAATCACTGCAGTCTCAAGTGAGCTGCTACTACACTTGGTGAACACCCTGGGGGATGTGGTGAGGCCAAAGGGCAGTGCTCTGAACTGGTAATGACTAGCTCCCAGCCGGAAGCATAAGTATGTACTGGATCATCTGTTCATTTTTATGTGGTAGTACACATCCTGAAGGTCTATCCAGTTATTCTTGCTCAGAAATGGCAGGATGGATTGAACTGTGACCATCCACAACTTGGTGTGTCAAACCAATTTGTTCAACCCACTGAGATCTAAAATCGGTTTGCAGTCCCATCTTCTTTGGCAGTAAAAAGAATCTTGGGTAAGTTCCAGATTCTATTTAGACTGGAGGGACCTATCGGATGCCTTTTTTTTCTAGCAGATTTTGGATTTCTAGTGTTGCTGCTTCCCTCTGACTGGGTGGAACATCAGGAATTTGCCTGGGTAACCGAGGTGGTAGGGAAAAGGGAATAATACAATACCTAGAAATTATTCTCTGCACCCAAGTATTCTTTATGTTTAGCTAAGCATCCTGGTTCAGAGATAAGCGACCCCCGAATGCGTCCAGAGGAAAGCAATTGGGCCTCCCCTCAGGAGCACTGAAAGTGTCTGTCAAAAAATGTCTCACTAGACCCTCAGTTTTGTGGGTCTCTTCTGCCATTATTGCTCCCCCCTCTGTCTCTGGTGGAACTACCTCCAGGTAAATCCTGGTCAGGACCCTGAGACTTCGTAACCACATCTTTTGAACTCCCCATTGATTCCTGGAAAAGGTCTGGTGAAGGGTCAAAAGATGTACACCCACTGTAGATTGGATTTCTCCTTCTTTCTAAGACTTGGAGAGTGTGTCTTTTACTGTGGGTCCAAACAAATAAGAACCATCAAAGGGAGCACTGACGAAAGACAACTTGAAGGGCTCTGCAAAATCACACAGGCACATCCAGGCATGCATCCTGATGGAAATCCCTAAATCTGTGGCCCTTGAGGTACCATCAACAGCATGCGGGATAAGCCTCAGGAAAATGTAACAGAATGAAGGGTATCTAACTGTGAGGTCACAGAAGTTTGAGCCTAAACAGTAGTGGCCCCTGAAAGGGAGTTTAAAAGTTCCTTAATCAAGTCCCTTTCCAGTCTCGTGAAGTGTGCCAAGTAATCCAGCGTTCAGAGAGCAAATGTCACTGAAGCATAAACTCGCTTCCCAAATCTACCCAGTGCCCTACATTCTCTGTTAGGGGGATGGACAGTGAAACTCTGTTCCGAGAGTTCCTTCTTTGTAGCTGCCACCATGGCATCAACTGGTATCTATTTACTCCAATGTTCTCTTCCTACCGGGGGAGCCAGAATCCTGTCTGGTCTCTTGAGGATTGGCTCAGTCACATCAGGTTCCTTCCATGCCCACTTAGAAACCAACTCAATAAGTTCATCAACAGGAAAAGTAACCCAGGAGGTAGACCGGCCAGTCCCAAAAGCTTCTAGAAATGACAACTCCTGAGGAGTTGGGTTTTGGGCAGACCAACCACCCTTCTGTTTAAGACCCTCAAGGATGTCTTCAAATGTGATGTCATTGAGTGGTGATTTGCGACACTCTTTTCCTTCTCACTCATCAAAGTCAGTACCTTCAGTGATGGACTCCTGAAGAGAGTCCAAGTGCCTCCTCTTGCACATCCTCTTCCTACGTAATTCGTCAGTGGGATGATCTGGAGAAGTATCAGAAGAGACGACAGTACCTGGCTGGGTGGTCTGGAAGCTTTGGGCTGGTTGTCCTCGTGAAGAAGAATGCTGAGAATCATGGCACAAAGTCAGATGAGATGTCAAAAGTGGATCCGAGGAGGAAGGACCTGTCTGAGCTGTCGGGGCAGAAAAAACCCTCTTCACAACCTCAAAAGCAGACCGCTCAGTCAACAGAACCGAGAAAAGGAGTTTCTGTCCTGCTACTTCTCTCTGCTCCGACAGCCATCTGCCAGAGGCAAAAGCCGGAGCAGAGCTGTCCAATGCCAAAGCCCCGAGAGGAAGAAACAGCTCCAAAAACCTCAGAGTCGATCCTATTTCATGGATATGACCTGGAAGCTTCGGCTCTGAGTGTCATCACGATAAAAAGATGCTGGAGTTGCTGCATTCACAGTAACAGTTGGATCTGAAAACAATGTTCTCTTCGGATCCAACCCAGAAGAGCCCAGAATGCTCAGATCCAAGGATTCTAACACCACAGGTTGGGTCAGAGAAAGAGTTGTTATAGGTGTAGTAGCAGATGGTGTTCCTGACCCGAAGGGGTAGGATCCATAAGGACTCCCTTCTGAAACTGCTCCATGAAGTATCTCATCATCCTTTCCACATCTACCTCCATGAGACTTCTGGAGGAATGAGAACACACCACCGGAGGAGACAGGGTGCCATTCCAAAAAAGTGGAGGGCACCCTAGACCACATTGGATCCACTCTGGGTGAATATACAGTATGTGGCAATAGTTTGGGATCTGGGGACTTCAGATCTGTAGTACATTTTGTCAGATTGGAGGTAGGACTTGCAAGATATCTGACTGGATCTGAGGAAGATCAGATCCCAAGAGATGCCGGATCAGATTTAAACTTCTTTTTCTTTGGTTCCAATGAAGTAGATGCAGTGGAATCTGAAGGACCTGTACCGTTCTGAAGGGTCCTAGGATTTTGCCTTTAGAGACTGAACTCTAGAGATGGCCTGAGAGAAAGGAGTTGGCAATAAACCCTTTAATATCAACTTGTTTCTTCTTTCTATCAAAGTTCTGGGGTTGAACCCACTGCAAATATCACAGTCTCGGGTCTAGGTACTTGGACCCTAAACAGTAAACACACAAAGTGTGGGCATCAGAATATGGCATCCTCTGCTTACATTTTTCACATTTTTTGAAGCGTTTACCAGACATCATTGCAGGTGAAAACTTTTAAAGCAGATATTAACAGAAGGCTCAAAATTTCTATGTTAAATATCCAGACAGTGACAACATAAGTACTGCCACTAGTGAAAGAAAAGTCAGAGAAATAAGCTAGCAGATTTTTTTTTTTTTTTTAGGGGAGAAAGTTTAACTACAAAATCAGAAACAGCGTAGGAAATGCCTGCCAACAATGCTAGCAAGATTACACTATATAGTGTATAAAGTGTAGAAGGGTATATATAAAGGCGAGAGATAATCAGGAAAAATAATAAATATTTTAGTGAAAAAGGAAAGTTATCAAAAACTAACGATTTGAAGACCAAGTTTGAAAATTTTTATTTATCTCAATGAAGTAACCTGAGAGCGAAGGTGACCATGTCTAGTCATGAAAGTGGTAAATGAGATCTGAGGGATATTAGGCATTGTGCATTATGGGTAAGAAAGGAGCTTGAGAGTTTGCTGGTGGCCATGAGCTAGTGTAATGAGTCAGATCTCAGTGTGTTTGATCTGAACCATTCTGTTGAGGAATGAATGAAAACTGACATCAGATCTAAATTATACACTGTTCTAGTAAATGCACTGAACTACTTCGGTACCAGGAAAGCTGCTAAATAATTTCAAACTATTTTTTACTAAGCTGCTTGCTCTTGTTCCTTTTAATTTTACGATTCCCTCAGCAAACAGTGCCTAGAACTCTTGAGGTTTATTACCTACACCTGTAGTCAGCTTATCTCCACAGAAACATAAAAGAACAGAGAGCTGCCCTCAGACGCAGACTTCTCAACTCACACTGAATGCATACTTTTAAGCCCATATGCTTACATAAAAATACAAACTTGTTAGTAGATTAAGCCAAAGGCATTAATCCAGATATTTATCTATGCAAAAGCATGAGAAAACATCAAACCTCTACACATATTATAATCAATGCACTTTTACACACCACCCCCTTCTCAACAGCCCAAGATTACAGATTAACTTAAACATGTTTTTGTCCAGTCTTTTCTCTCTTTTTATACTGTAATGCCGACATTTCTCAAAACAAAAAAAAAATACTTGTTTACTTTAGCATCTTTATTATATAGTCACCAACAATGTCTTACCATATACCGTGCAATTTATATCATAACATGTTTTATACAAATATTGTTAACAAAAGTTGTTCTACTTAGTAACCTTTTTTCTTTTTTTGTCCTTCAAAACATTAATGACATGAAGTGAGAGTATATGTTAAACTTGTGGAGTAATGAAAGGCAAAGTAAGCAAAAGTCCAATCTCTCTCAGCCACTTTTTCTTCTAAAGCCATGTGATTGATGCTATACAGTCTCACATTTATTTAGTAATTTAATTGTTGCTGGTCTTCTTCCTGCTCATCTCCATCTCCCAACCACAGACTCCAGTTCAAATCCAAGATACTCCTGACTCCTCTTAGACAACTCCTGGGCTTTTCTCTCTCTCTCAAGCATTTTCCTTTGGAACACTTGAGAAGTCCATTTAATATCACAAGAATGAGAAGCAGTGTCACCTTCTGTTTGATGGTTCACTTTTTATTGGACAAACTTTTGTTTTTCCTCAACATGTCCTGCATCAAAAAATGACTTTCAACTTCCAAGAAAAAAAAAACATTCTGAAGACAGCTGGATATAGCACTCTGAATTCCACACCTATCTTTCAACACTCCCTGACTGCTGAGACACATCTGCTTCTTTTCTGCCTGGTGTACAGTTAATAATCATTTTCCATAAACACTCTACTGTCTCCAATTTTTAATACTTTGTCCTTTTGCACAGTTTTCTCAAGATCAACTCTTTCATCTGGTATGACTGTATCTTTACTAATACAGGTCTTAACTGCTTTCACACTGCCAGGTTTGGAACATACACACAATGTACCCTTTCAATTAACAAATCCTGCTGTGGAATACCAGTCCAGTTATTTGTGCTTTCATAAAATGAATACACTTTGTTCTTTCCAGTTTCTTCAGTACATTAGAAAAAAATATCAGTTTTTATCTGCATGCTCGGTCCTTTTGCACTACCAGTTTTTGAAACAACTTTTTTTGAGCAGTCTCATACTCAGCCAACCTTTTCTTCATTTTGACCTCCATTTTTTGCAGTTTTATCAGTTCATCTGAATAGCTGTTTAAAACTTCTTTCATTTTTCCAGCCTTTTCTTATTTCAGTTGATTTACTCCTTCAACATTTCATTTATTTTAATCAGCTCTGAGCATATTTAACTTATTTCTAACTCTAAATTACTGGAAGGCATCTCCTACACAAAAGCTGAGGCTTGAAATGCTTTTTGCTTAACAGCTGCAGGATTCTTCCCAGACAGTGTTTTCTCTTTAGCTTTTCTAGCTGATCTTCTTTCAGGCACTCTAAGTTTCTTCTTTGCTGGCATCCATACTAGACAGTAACTAAATTTTACTAAAACTAGCAGAATTACTAGCCCTTATCTCTCAGTTTCTTTCCTCAAACTGGGAAAGCTGAAATTAAGCTGTTGATCAGTGTGCAGCTATCTTGGAAGCCTCTGGCAGGCTATTTTATGCAATTGTTTCTTCTCATCTCCATTTAAAGTTGTCACATTTTTCAAGACTTTTTCTTCAATGAAAATAATTAAATAAATACATAAATAAATACACTAAATATATTTTCAGAACCCACCATCCTATCTGAAATGGAGTCTGGAAGTGTTTTGTTTCAGCATGTAGCATTTGCATTGTTTGGCTATTTTACTAAGATAATTTTTGAAAAGTGTTAGGGAAGCCTATATAGGAATTGATTCTTCCAAGGGAGCAGAGAACTTCCCTCAGCTTGACAGAGGGCTAGTATGAGAAAGACATAATTGCTATACGAGCTTGTTTTGGAGTATTAAAATGGATCAGAGGGCTTAGAAATTTGGGATAATATTGTGACTACCTGGTTGAGAGCATGATGACAGCCTGGTGAAGTAAATATTCCATTTTAAAGAATATGCAAAATTATAAGCCAAGGAGTAGACCCGCTTTCTAATTAATGAAGGGCCATTTTGTTTTGGTAAGGAACAGTGATGATATTCATATAATAAGGTACCAAGTAATGAAATGACATTTTTCTAGGAGACTGCAGTGATTAAAGGAAGGCTGTATTCAACTTGGACCACGATTATCTTCTGGAGATGAGAAATGTCATATTTTTAGAGCCAAACTACCAGTTTGAACATTTTTGTCTTACTAGCTTTAATGTGGAGCTAAAAGTTTAGGTCTGGATCTATATACCCAGATATCAACATACTGTTGTTTTCAGAGGAAAATGAGTGGCTCATGTAGAAAGTGCACAGACCAAATTCTTAGCGCCAACTTATCAAAATAATACACATTATTAAAACCTACTGGGATACTAAGAACCGTACTCACAGAAATATGGATACCTACACTGAGTAAGATCTATACACCAAAAATGAAGGATGATCAGAAGTAAAAATTAATGGGTAAATTATCAAATACCTTAATCATTATGCATGGCCAAGATGGTGCCCCTAGAAGACTCGATAACCAAATCACTAACTGGTCATGATGAAGAAAGGCTTAAACATTACAATAACAACGACTGATGATATAATGTTCTTAATGGACACTGACAAAGAGGTTTGAGAAAACATCCATGAGGTATGCAGTGTAGATCTGTTTATTAGCACTCTGGTGAATCTTTAAGTAACTGTCACTACTTTGTGTGTGTTTTCAAGATTATAATTAGGTAACTAATCCCAGTAATTAGGCTCCATTCATACTGTGACATTGCTTACCCCAGACCAATAATCAAGAAGCCTCAATGCTGACCACTGACACCAGTGAGGGATGGCCACTAGCAGCAAAAATGGATATACACAGTATTTTAGATGCAGCTCTCTGCACCAAGCACAATTTCCTTTAAGAGCACACAAGGAGCACACTCCAGACCTGGGGATGGACTCACTCTCACTTACTTTTTCCCAAACACTCCACACTGACCACTTTGAAGCTCTGTGTCCCTTTTCCAAGTAGCTGACACACACACTTGGTTACTTGATTTTCACACATAGATACCTGGGAAAGGATGACACAGATTTACCAGCTGTGCCCCCTTTGCCCAAACTATAAGGTAATTATACTGCCACCAGTTAGCTACCCCAAGGCTCTTACAAGGGTACCCAGTTATATGGAGTAAAATTAATACTAATACAAATGATAGCATTTGACCAAAGCAGCAAGGCTTTCAGGAGCGGCCACAGTGTCACTAAAATAAGCATTACTCTTAAGATGTTAAAAGTATTCTATAAAAGACCAACCACAATGAAACATATAGAAGTATTTAGTAATAAATAATAAAACAGAAAACATGAGAATACTGAATATCTAGTTACAATAAACACCAGAGTTTCACTCACAGAAGATATAAAAAGTAACAGAGTCAGATAGATTCACAGAGATGCAGAAAAACAATACTTAACCTATATCACTATATTTTCCTGACTTCCCTAGTGAAGTTACTTACTACAGCAAGGTAAGATGAGGTGTGAGGTCATGTGAGATATCTGTGAGAGATCTTGCCTGTCAGGTTCCGAAAAAACAAATGGTGCTGTGAGAGTTCCATAATATCTCTCAATAATATGCAAAAAAAATAATTTCAGTGCTGGTTATAGAACGACATCACATCTGGTCACCTGACTCTGGTACAATACACACCTAGAGCTTTGCCAAAATTTGTTGCAGCATCTGAAAGCTATAAACCAATTTCAAAAATGTCCACCCTTCCAGGGTAGCAATTAGTTCACCCCTAAGGACAATACAGTAAGATTCCTAGTCCTAGTTTTCCCAGACATTTTTGTCTCTGGCTGCAATCAGACCTGTAAGATAAATGTTCAACCTATTTTTCAAAATTAGCTGGACAGAGATTGCCTCTTTCCTTCCAGAATTCTCTGTTAAAACATACACATTTAATCAATTATACATGCATGTCAGACGGTATTATTATATCTCTTTTATGTCCAACACGACTCACTGATGATGCATTTTTAAGACAAGCAACTTTACAAATACATTTTTAACACAAGCATATGTACAAATCAGTGTGATAGTCAAATGACATAAAATTCTTTACAAAACTCCAGTTAGCTATGCTGGCATATGTTACACATGTACTGCCCTACTCTCCCTGGCACAGACGGCACTATGTCATGTCATCACACATACCAACACAGAAAAAGTGAATCATCACGCACTGCATGCACAAAAAATACAAACTCAGACTCCACAAAAACATTTACATAAATCAACCTCCCAAATGAAATTAATCAAAATTAGAATGAAAAAGAGTTAAAGTACTAAGAAGTAACTGAAAATCACAAACTGCAACCAGCCAGTTTGGAAACTACAGTAATAATCACACAGACCCACATTTAAAAATCTGTACTAAATAAGACTAAGTAATTACTAATATAACAAACTTAACATACATGAACATAACTCTCACTGCATTATTTTAATTACTAGATAATAAAAAAATGAATACAGGTTAGCTTGCAAATAAAGAGAAAAAACATGCAAAGGTTAACCCATTCATCAATAAGCCATATAACTTATGCAAATCCCTATTCAACAGAGAACTTGCTCAGTTACCACTTATCACTAAATCAAATGGGAAACAATAATCCAAACTAAAAAAAATACAGGAAAACAAACAGTTGAATAAGCAAATCCTTGATTTAAAACATGAAATATTTTGACATAGCACGATTAGGAAACACAGTTTGTGGTATGCTAACTTTGTTCCCATATACTTCAATTAATGCTCGACAACTAAGAAGTAAGCAATGCTTTAAGGCAGACAGAATAAAAACAGTGAAAAGAAGGAGAACATGAAGATGCATATCAGCAATAGCTGGTGATTTTTACAACTTTTCTTACATTAAAGTACATTTTTGGTTGTTTTACTAGTCTAAGTGCAAACCTGCTGAGGGCAGTATTGGTTATTAGGTGAAAGGGAGTAATTTGCTGCTGTCTAAAGGGTAGAAAAAAATCTAGCTACTTCCTTGTTCGATCTTTCACTTCTACTCAGTTTAAACAGTGGGTGTTGGCACACTGCTCAGTGCTGTATTCAACAGGTACAGAATGCTTTCACTTTCAAATTCTCTTAGGACCCTTTGTTAAATCCTCCTCCCAGTTATAGCTGTACAAACCACAGAGTTAGGCAGCTTTACATCGCTGCATGTCAAAGTTGATCTCATAGGCAGTCTAGATAAATTATTTTGCAAACTACCTGGTGTGATGCTCAAAACAAATTTTCTCAATCTACACTTATTAGTATACCTCAAAAGTCAATACCTTTACTATGAGCCAAACTGCTCTCTCTCAGCAACTGTACATACAGGCTCTGATCTTGGGCTAAGAGGCATGCTGCTCCACATATGGGACTTGCATTCGTTCAGATACAACATGCCAGTAAATCAAATCCAAACCTCCTAGGTGCTACCCACCCATTTTTAGCCCACATTAGCAAGCATTTTGAATCATGGATTTTCACTTTCCATCTGTCTCTGACGCCAGCATGGTAGATATGGGCATCTTGAGATAATGTAGCAAATGTTTCATGTTCATGAGAACAAACTATTACTTAAACGAGAGTGTGACAGAGATGTAGATATATAATGTTATGGGAGACAAAGCTCTCAACCAAAGCCTTTACAAAAACAAGCAGTCTGTTAGTGCCACACAACACAATACTTCATCAACCGTACATAGCTCAGAACCAAACACATACTTGCATATGCTGAGGTTCTTAATAGCAATCTAACTAAACTAAGGCTTTCTAAATGAAAGCCAAGAAACAAGTACCTTCAGCAATCTACACAGATTCACAAACACAAGAGAAAGCACCCACCACATCTATGAATCACACTGATTCAATTGAAGGCCCATAAGGCAAACATTCACACAGACTAATATCCTAGTCATTGGTGACTCCACAGTGAGTCACAGATGCACCACTCATGAGGCTGTGCAGTCACAGTCAGTTGGCTATCAGGTGCCATGACTCACCATATCACAAATGCGCACACAGTTTCTTGCACCACAAGTAAAACAGATAATACAATCATTGTACATGTAGGTGTAAGTGACTTGAGACATACCACCCTGGGCTATATGAAGAGAGACCTGCTGGATATTTCGGTATATTTGACTTAGACAGGTAAGAACCTACAACCTAGCCTGAGCAGTATTCTACCATCACCAAGAATAATGCCACAATATGAACAAAATTTAACAGACTTCAACAACTGGCTTAACTTCTGCTGTCATTCACACTGGATACAATTCATATTAGCTGGGAAGAGATAGCAGGCAGCTCTAACTGCTTTGCCAGGGATGGCCTGTACCTCTTCCCCAAAGCTTCTGTATTGGACAAAACCTTTTCCAACCCCATAGCACCTTTTTAGGCAATGACTTTCTTCTTAAGTTTCCAAGATAACTAAACTGAACCTGGACAGCATTAAGGTATTGTTGCTTAACACGAGGTGCCTCCACACCCTGCAGGCACTACTTACCCTGGAAAACGTTGCTATATACATAGGTTCATAGGTTGGTACTAGGCTATCGGCCCTAAGGTCTATGCAAGCCTAGCCATAACAATTCCCTGGAAATTTCTTCCCACAATATTTACTTCTCTGGGCCCCTTTCTAGCAGGGCGACTGACATGATCCCCGGGGTGAATTTCCTCTCTCTCATCCAATCATCAAGGTTCCTTTTGAAGAGGGCCAATGAGGCGCTCTGCTTGACATGTATGGGCAGTCTATTCCAGAGTATGGGGAGTCTCTGGGTCAGGAACCTATCCCTCCAGCATGTTTTGTTCATTGTGATAAGGTTTAGATCCCTGGAGCATGTGGCTCTGAGGGATTGGGATTTCTTTAAGTGGAGCATGTCCAACAGCTCAGGGCTTGACATGGCCTTGTATGTTAAGCAGAGATCACCTCTGAGTAGAAGATATGCCACAGACTATAGCTGGAGTTTTTTTAGACAGTCAGCATATGTCATCTGCTTTAGGCCTGTGATTCTTTTAGTGAGGTATTTCTGTGGCCTTTCCAGCTGTTGCAGATGTCTTGAGAGGTACATACCAAATGGGGCATTATACTCTATAATGGGTCTAATGAGGGATGAGTACAGTAGGACAATGACCTCCTTTTTTCTGGATGAAAAGCCCTTAGTGATGAGGTATGCCACATAGAAGGATTTTCTGACTGTTGTGGTGATGTGGTTATCGAAAGTGAGACCACTGTTCACTTGTGTCCCCAAGTCTCTCATCACACTTTCGATGTTTAGTGTCCTGCCACCTATGTGGTAGTTCATGGGTACATGTATTTCTTGGCATTAAGCTTGAGCCCATGGCTCTGGCACCAGGCATCTGTTTCTGTAAGGCCCTTTTGTAGAATATCCACGTCATTTGGGGATTCACTAATGGCTTCCAGTTTGCAGTAATCTGCAAACTTTGTTAGCCAGAGTCCCTTAGTGTTGGCCTGTACTTCAGAGAAGTAAATACCAAACAAGAGTGGTCCCAGGACTGAACCCTGAGGTACTCCACTTGTCACTTGTCTGGAGCTGGATTTGGAGTCATCTACTTTTACAGTCTGGGTTCTGTCAGTAAGCCAGTTGGCAACCCATCGAGTGACATAGGGATTTATGCCCAGCTTACTAAGTTTATCTATGATTCCAGAGTGGAGGATGGTGTTGAAGGCCTTGGTGAGGTCCAGATAGGCTGTGTGGACCGCTTTACCCTCGTCCACAGCTCTGGAGACCAATTCGAATAAGTCAATCAGATTCAGGAGACAAGATCGACCCTTCACAAACCCAAACTGGGTGGGGACCAGTGTTTGAAGTTTGCCAATGTCTTTGTTTATAACATCATTACATATACTTAGTTCAAGACCAGTGAAAGCACTCCATCAGTGCACGGCTTCAACACCTGCCATTCGTACAGGCCCACCACATTAGACAAACGTAATAAAGGGGGAGATATGTCTCTATATTCTTAAGAAAACCTCACTTTCAGGTTTGATAGACAAGATAATGACCTAGAACTCCTTTATCATATGACAGCCAACTACAGGACTCCTATGTTCCCCTCGGCCTATACCACCTACCTAACCAGTATGGAATCCCACTGTATTAAGACAATTGCACTGTCCTAGTAGACATCAACCACTTCTATAAACAGGTAGACTTACATATCCTCAGATATGTAGCCCAACAATTTCTGGCCTTTGTCAATGCAAACTCTTAGGACCAGTTAGTCTATATCCCAATCAGGAATTACAAAATACTGGACTTAGTCTTTACCACTATGAGGCAGCTCTGCTACCCACCAATTGTAACCTCCTCCCTGGTCAAATCGGACCACAAGTTAATCACATTCACCGTTAGACTGACACCTAAAGTATCATCAAATATTGGAATTCACAGACGATGCAAAATCTAATTCAACAAGACAGAGCAATGATCTGGCTAAATTCAAACCCCCCCCTCCACCTTGATGACCCCACTGTTTATGCAGAGTCCTTTACTACCAAATTTTATGTACACGTAAATAGCTGCACAGAAGCATCTGTCCCCCAGAAATAAAAACAATGCCAGATTAAAAAATGAACTCCTGTGATGGAACCCAAATTTAAACAGTCCTTGCAATAAAAGAAAAAAACTCACTGTATGCAAAAAATAAATCATTCTCTTAAGAAGCCATAAATGGCCTTGCTAAACTAAACAAGGAGCTCCAATCCTAATCAAATCAACCAAATACAGATATGAGGTACAAAAAGATACTCAGGGTGAATGATAACCAGAAAGCTTTCTTTAGCTATGTTAGAAACTTCAGAAGCATTGCCAACACTGCACAGAGCTAATGCTAACAGTTGGGGTGACTTTGGCATCATAGACACGGGGTACATGGTTTGATTCTGACCTCGGGTTACTGGCTAGGCTTATAATTGCCCTTTATGTCAGTTAGCTTGGTATGAACCTATGAATCTATATCACATACTCAGACCCAGGGGGCATAGCCAATCTACTGGCTGACAAATTCAGCTCTAGTATGACCACCCCGCCCAAATATTCTTACATCAAATACCAGCATCTAAAAGTTCTCAAAGCCTACTGCCAACTTCTAATGCCAGGAACACTACATCTGTGGAGCCAGATAACATGCCATGCTGACTACTATTTCATCTGACACATGACCTGTTGGACCCCACATAGAGACTATTCAATAATAGCCTCAAGGCAGGCTTTGTGCTGGATGAATGGAGGACAGCAACAGTCATTCCCTTACATAAAGGTGGAGTTAAATGGACCCAGCTTATTACAGACTCATAAGCCTGACCAGTCTTATCTGTGGAGCTATAGAAAGAATCACTGTGGTACTAATTAAGAGGCATAAAGGTAACTGACAGATTCTCGACCCAACCCAGTCTGAATTCATCAAAGGCAGGTCTTGCCTATTTAACCTGGCTGATTTCTTTGAAAAAGTCGCTGAGGCAATGTATGAGGGCAAATCAGTACACACTACATATCTGGACCTCACAAAGGCATTCAACACCATCCCACACACAGGCATCATAAATAAACTGTCCCAGCCAAATAACTCCTTTGTAACTCACTGGAAAGCAAAATGGCTCACAAATAGAATCAAGGAAGTAAAGGTGGGCAAGATCTACCTACGTCAAAAGACCTGCCACTAGCAGAATGTCCCAGATTTCAGTCCTTGGGCCACTCCTCTTTAGCATTTACTTCTCAGAGGTTAAAACAAGAAGTTATGTACTCACCATAACGTTCGATGTATGTAGTCCATCTCGCCTCACATTCTTACCAGTGGGTTCGGAGCCGAATATCGGCTCTGACTCAGCCAAACTTTTCTAGCTCGAAGTCTTTCTATTGGCTGGGCTAAGATGGTATCCCATGCTGCATTGCTCCATATCCCCAGATCTAGTTTGCTGCGAACACCAACATTCATGCCTCATGCACACCACCACCCAAGGAAAGAAGAATACATGAAAGGTGAAGGGAGCTCTGAAAACCAGACCTAACCTCCAGATCCTCCAGGAAGGGGGAAGGTGGGAGGGCAAGTAAGAATGTGAGGTGAGATGGACTACATATATCGAACGTTATGGTGAGTACATAACTTCTTGATGTTATGTAGTCCAATCTCGCCTACATTCTTACCCGTAGGACAGCGTCCCCAGCACCTAAATCCTGGGAGGCTCAGAGGAAGATACTCCTTAGTACTGTGCAACCAAAGGAAGACCTGCCCCTAGATACCACATCCAATTTGTAATGAGTAACAACGGTGTGAGGAGATGCTCAGGTAGCTGCAGCACAAATATCATCCATAGACAGTCTGGCCTGATAGGCTGTAGATTTAGATACAGCCCGAGTAGAGTGAGCCTTGACTGGAAATGGCAAGTCTTTACCCCCCCGAAGAATAAATGAAAGCGATGCAATTGGATATCCACCTGGATAGGGTAATTTTGGAGACAGAAGACCCAATTCTGTTTTCCAAAAAGGAAACAAACAGCTGATCAGATTTTCGGAGATCTTGGGTTCTGTGCAGATAAAAACATAACTGTCTGTGTACATCCAACTGATGAAATTTAAATTCTGCCCTGTTTGAAAACTGGGGAAAGAACACTGGTAACTCAATAGATTGATTAAGATTAGATATGGATGCCACTTTAGGAAGAAAAGAAGGGTTTGGTCTGAGAGAAACCCTGTCCTTATGAAAGATTAAGTATGGGGGGTTTGATAGAGAGAGCTTGAATCTCCGAGATGCGTCTGGCTGATGTGATAGCTACTAAAAAGGCAGTCTTCCAGGTCAAGAATTTTAAGTCACAAGTAGCTGCAGGCTCAAAGGGTGGTGAAGTAATAGCCTGCAGAACCAAATTTAAATCCCAAGGCATGATAGATTCGGAGACAGGGGGACAGAGTAACAGAGTGCCCTTCAGGAAAGTCTGTGAGCCATCAGACTAGGCTCATTAGCAACATGAAAATTAGAGATCGCTGCCAGTTGGACTTTAATGGTGGCAGACGCTGAGCCCTGATGAAAAAAGCATAGACAAGAACTCCAAGACAGAAGCAATTGGAGCTGTGTAAGGGTCAATCCCTTGGGTATAAGCCCAAATAGAGAATCTCTTCCATTTGCTGGAATAAATCTCCCTAGTAGAGGGCTTATGAGAGGAAGATAAAATATGAACTACCTCCGGTGAAAAGCGATGAAGCCTAACTAATGACGGAAGTGGAGTAGCCAGGCTGTCAATCGGAGGGTCCGCAGAGAAGGATGAAGCTGCCTTGACATATGAGTCAGTAAATCTGGTTGTGAGTCCAGAGTCCGCAGTGTGTCCATGATGTGGGGATGGAGAAAAGGGAACCAAACTTGACAAGGCCAGTGTGGAGCAATCAGAATCATTCTGCTTCCCAAGGATTGCGCTTTCTGAATCACTTTTGACAGCAAGGGAAACGGAGGGAAAGCATATAGCAGACCGGAGGGCCAATCGTGGACTAGACAGTCCCTGAGTGACTCCCCTGGGGGGGGGGGTCAATGTGAAGTAGCTGCTGCATTTGGCATTGAGGGGGCTGGCAAAAAGGTCGCAGCAAGGCTGACCCCATCTGCTGAAGATCCGTTCTGCAACTAGACGGTTCAGGGACCACTCGTAAGGCATCAGAATAGCTCTGCTTAGCCTGTCTGCGATCACATTGGACTTCCCCGGAATGTGCATTGCCACCAGAAACCCTAGGGAAGATATTGCCCACTGCCACACTCACATGGCCTCTCTGCACAGGGGGTATGACTTGGTTCCTCCCTGCTTGTTCAGATACCACACCACTGACATATTGTCCGAGTGGATTGCAATAGTCCTGAGAGGCAGAAAGCTCTGAAGTGCCTGCAAAGCAAGTAGCGCCGTTCTCATCTCTAGAACGTTGATATGCAGATGTATCTCTCGTGCTCTTGCCATGTGCCTTGGACTGTCCTGCCTAGATAATGCCCCCCCACCCCCATCTGAAAGGAGTCCGTGGTCACCGTGGCAATCGGAGGTGGCAGAACAAAGGGTTTTCCCTTGTCCAGATTGTTGGTGCAAAGCCACCAACTGAGATCCTGTTGCACGTGTCCGTGAGTAAAATAGGGTGGGAAAGTGGAAGTCTTTGGGTGACCACTGAGCAAAGAGGAGCCATTGAAGGAGCCTCATATGTAATCTTGCCAGAGGAACTAACATGATTGTTGCTGCCATAGTCCCTAGGAGTTGGAGAACACATCTTGCCTTTGCTCTTTTCAGGGGGAGCAGGGCATGAACCTGTTGCTGTAAGACTCTGATTCTTTCCTGTGTTAGAAAGGCCCGCATTTGAACGGTGTCTAGCTCTGCACCTATAAAAATGACACGCTGTGAGGGCAACAAGGCTGATTTTTCCCACTTCAGTGTTATGCCCAGCTGTTGACAGAGAGTGATGGCAGCGTCCCTGGTTTGGATAAGTAGATGCCTGGTGGTGGCAGTGAGGTGCCAGTCATCCAGATACGGAAACACTTGGAATCTTTGACGTCTCAAGTGAGCTGTCACCACCGCCATACACTTGGTGAACACCCTGGGGGCTGTGGTGAGACCAAAGGGCAGGGCTCGAAACTTAAAATGACTGGCTCCCAGCCAGAAGCGTAGGTGACTCCTGGATGCCCTGTCCATTTTGATATGGTAGTAAGCATCCTTGAGGTCGATGGAGCACATCCATACTTTTTTCCTCAACAATGGGAGACTTGATTGTAATGTGACCATATGGAACTTGGACTTTTGTACATGGTTGTTCAGTTGGCTGAGATCTAATATGGGTCTAAGGGGTCCCCTGTTCGTTTCGGCACCAAAACGAATCTTGAGTAAGTCCCTAATCTGATTTGGTCGGAGGGGACATGCTGGATGGCTTCTTTTCCTTTGCAGACCTCTGAAGCTGCGTGATCCCTTTGACTGGGTGGAACGTTCGGGATTTTTCTGAGTGGAGGGGGAATCTGACGAAAAGGGGATGGTATAACCTCCGGAAATTATTCGTAATACCCACTGGTCCTGGGTGATGCTTTGCCAGGCTTCCAGGAAGAACGATATTCGACCCCCGACTGGGTCCGGAAATGCACAGTCAGGCCTCCCATCAGGAGCGACGGTAGGGAGAGCTGCAAAAGGAATCGCGGTCTCCCGAATTGCGGGGGGGCCCCCTCTGCCTCTAGGGTGGCATCTTCCTGAATAACCTCTCCCTCCCCTGCCTCTGGAGGGGGGCTCACCTTGTGCACCGGGAAAAAACCTCTGTGATTTTTTGAACCACATCTTCCCACCCCTCTGGGTCTTGGGGTAAGGTCTAGAGGGAAGGGAAAAACGGACCCTTACAGCAGACAGAGTTTTTCCCTCCTGCTCGCACCTGGTGAGAGTGTCTTTCACCTTGGTTCCGAACAAAGAAGAACCATCAAAGGGGGTGTCAGTGAATGAAGACTTGAAGGCCTCTGCGAAATGACAAAGGCGCATCCAGGCTTGCCTCCTAAGGGCGACTCCTGACTTGCTGCCCTACTCGCTCCCTCGGCTGCATATGAAATTAGCTTCATGGAGGAGTTAATGATGGAATTGAGGGTAGACATCTGGGTCATTAACCGTCTGGGCCCCTGCCTCAGGAACGTTACCCGTGAGAGTATCTCCTAGCTCCTAGAAAGACTTCGAGCTAGAAAAGTTTGGCCGAGTCGGAGCCAATATTCGGCTCCGAACCCACGGGTAAGAATGTAGGCGATATTGGACTACATAACATCTAATGTTAAGTGTTTGCTGTTGACCAAGCCTGCACATGACTGCACAACTGATACTACTGCAAACTCCCCAGAGCACACCAGGATCCAAAAAAGAGAGCCTGTTCCAAACAAACAGTTAGTGGCAAAACTATGGACTAAAACTTAATAGCAACAGATGTATATAATTTTATCCTTCAGAATGATTTCCCTTTTAACAATCAATTTGACAATACCCATAATGTACAGTTAGGGATGTGGGAACATATGTCAACAATGAGGTGTTCTTTGATCATCACATATCAACTATCACTAGGAAGTCCTTTTTTCATTGCACAGCTTATATCTAAAGGTATGACGTCAGATCCAGGGACATAACTGTTCCACTGTACCCAGCACTCATTAGGTCTATCATTGAGTTTATAGGTAAGTGCAATGCTAGTTGCCCTTGTGAGTCATTTTAAGTCTTGTCAATTTCCCTTTCAAAGGCGAGAATCAAACCCTGTACCTTGTGTCTGTGAGGTAAACACCTTAACCATTATGCAAACGTACACAGTAATCAAATCACCCAGGTTTGGAATAGAACCACAACCTTCTAATCTTCTACCAATAAAGATGAATGTGCTACCTGTTGAGCCACTCTGACACAAAATGAGCAAAAGATGATTGACTTTAATAACTGGCTTAATTTCTGGTGTCATTTCAAGGGGGTGCAATATTTGTCAGTATGGAAGGAGATGGTCAACAGACCATGCTGCTTTGCCAGGGATGGTCTGCAACTCTCCCGTCTAGACTTTTGAATATTAGCTAAAACACTGTCTTCCACCATAGTGCCTTTTTTAGGCAATGCCAAACTGAAAGTACTTCAGACATAGCAAATCAAAAACAAGAAAATCTAAAGGTATTACTGCTCAATGTTAGGAGTCTTAACAAAAAACTCCACTCCCTAGAAGCTCTCTCTACCCTAGAGAATGCTGATGTCAGTGTGGTCACTGAGACATGGTTCAAAGCCGAGGAGAGCACACCAACAGTGCAAGGTTTTAATGCCTTCCACACATTTAGGCCAGCTACTTCACAGGCAGGGACTAAAGGTGGAGGGGTGTCGGTTTACATCAAAAATAAATATACTTCAAGGCTGGTCAAACAGGACAATACACTTGAGCTGCTCCATGTTCAAATCACCATACGTAAAATCCAATACCACTTCCTTACAAGCTATAGGTCCCCCTCTATGACCCAGGAAACCCATACTTATTAGAAACACTAACCAGCCAAACCAATACCATATTCTTGGGTGACTTTAATTACCCCATTATTAACTGGGAATCCTATACAGCACCAAACTTACATGCACAGAGATTCCTTTGTAAACACAACTCCCTGGACCAGACAGTCAATACACGAACCAGGGGTGCAACCATACTGGATATGGTCTTGACTAATATGGGAGACTGCTGCACACTCCCCACTGTAATGCTTTCCCTGATATGGTCAGACCACAAAATGGTCTGCTTTGAAGTAAAAATAAAACCTGGACCCCCTAGCTAAACCTGGAATATTCAGGAACTATTGCTACTAAGTGAGAACCTGGCAAAATTTCAAGCCCCCATAAACCCTGAGAACACTTCTGCCTATGCAAAACTCTTCAGAGAAATACTGTACAAGCATGTTAATAGTTGCACAGAGGCAGCTGTACCCACCAGGAAGAAGTACAAAACTAACTCAAAAAATAAGCCACCTTGGTGGAAATAACAAAATCAATAGGCTATATAACAGGAAGAATAAAATCATGGCAAAAATTAGGAGGTGCAACACCCAGCAGGATAAAAGCACTCTCAAACTAAATAAACAACTCAGAGGACAAATAAAGTCTACCAAAGCCAAATATGTGGCAAGATTGGCCTTCCAGGCCAAGGACAACCACAAAGCATTCTTTAGCTATGTCTGCAATCTCAAAAGCAGTACACTGTTGTGTGCAGAGCTCATTGCAAATGGAGCCACCTACACTGAGCCAGAAGATATAGTAAACCTCCTGGCTGATAAATTCAGCTCCTACTTTACTCCTCTCTACCCCTCAACCTTACCTCAGGAAATATCATCAACTATAACTCCCCCTCTACTGTCACTAGGGAACAGGTCCTTAATGCTCTCTCTAAGACCAAGAACACTGCATCAATGGGCTCAGACAATATCCCAGGATGCCCTCTAAATAGCATAAAATATGATGTTGTCAGGGCCTCTGGAATTACTATTTAACTGTAGCCTCCAATCGGGCTTCATGTCTCATGAATGGAGAAAGGCAACAGTCTTCCCTCTGCACAAAGGTGGGCCATCTACAGACCATGGAAACTACAGACCCATAAGTCTCGCTATTCTTATATGTAAAGCCATGGAAATAATTATCATAGAGATTATCAATAGAGTTATAGCAAACATCCAGACACTTGACTCAACCCAGTTTGGTTTCCTCAAGGGCAGATCATGCCTACTCAACCTGGTGGACTTATTTGAAAAGGTCACCAAAGCAATGGATGAGAGCAAAATCGTTCACACTGCCTACCATCACTTGGCCAAGGCAATTCACACAATACACCCACTTGGGCATTGTTGACAAACTTAAGAGGTTAGGTACAAACCTGTATGTCACCCGGTGGACAGCCAATTGGTTGACAGACAGGAACCAGGAAGTTAGAATTGGGGAGTCCACCTCTACAAGAGGCCAGTCACAAGAGGAGTCCCCTCAGGGATCAGTTCTTGGACCGCTCCATTTTGGCATTTACTTCTCAGAAGTCAAAGCCAATGTCAGTGGTCTCTGGTTGTCTAAATTTGCAGATGATTGCAAATTAGCAGCTGTCATTGAATCTCACACTGACACAAACGTTCTCCAGGAGTGGGGGACACAAACAAACAACTGGTGTCAGAGCCATGGACTAAAACTAAATGCCAAGAAATGCATAATAGTACCCTTTGGGAAGTCATTCATCCCTGGTAACTATCATACTGATAACACACCCCTTAGAGATGACCCAGTAGTCAGGGACTTAGGGACACGCATAGATAGTAATCTAGACTTTGATCATCACATGTCTGCAGTCGTGAGGAAACCCTTCTATGTTGCGCAACTTATAAACAAAGGTATGGCATCTAAGTCCAAGGAAGACATTGTTCCACTGTATTCGACATTCATGAAAGCTATCATTGAGTACAATGCCCCCTATGGTTTGTACCTAACCAGGCATATCCAACAATTCCAACATCCACAGAGGTTCCTCACTAAGAATACAGGGTGTAAGTAATATGTCCTATGCAGACCGCCTCAAGGCCCTATCGCTGTATTCTGTCTCCCACAGGCTTTTGAGGGGAGATCTATGCTTGGCATACAGAGCATTGTCAGACATTACTCTGATGGACCTCCTGTATATCCACAAAACAAACAGCACCAGAAATGCAAATTCGAAAGACTTAAACCTTGCCTGTGACATAAATAGGACCTGCTGGAGAGATATGTATGATCACCCCATCTATGGAACAGGTTCCCCATCCATGTGAAGCACAGTTCCTCCCTAACCCAATTCAAGTGCAACTTGGACAATTGGATCGGAAACCAGTAATTCACCCCTGGTTTGGCATCTACATCTCTAATGGACAGAGGTAACCTGTAAATAGTTCATCTCCCAGGCCCATGCTTTCACTTATCAAGGGTATCAGAACTTGTCAGAGATTTGGAATGCATGGCTAGGCTTAAAAAGGCCCTTGTGGTTGTTAGCTTAGTAAACACCTATGAACCTATGACACTGGAGTATAATGCCCCTACAGTACATACCTGTCCAAACACATCAGAGAACTCTCCACAAGGCTTTAAAGTTAAATAGGACAGCCTTTCATCAAGGACCCATAGTTTTACAAGGAAATATATTACATATCGGGATTACAGATACAGTCTAGACTTCATGTGGTCCACACAGTCCTGTCATGCCAAACAGCTGACTTTTGGCTTCCAGAACAATGAGTTTGGCAAATAGAAAAAAAAAAAAGAGAAAGAAAAATAGAAAAATGAAGACTATGCAATGGTGAGGCTGGAAGCTTGGACATAATTCAAAGTGTTAAACCATTCCCTCCACTGGAGCTTCGTTGTTTGTACTTTTAATTTCCAATGGTTATTTTTATTTATTTATTTATTTACTGCATTTGTTTACCGGGAAAGTCCACTGGGCCTAAAAGAGCCCATTTTCTGTGGGGGCCCAGGGAGAAAAGCTCCAACAAGAACATAGATTGATACAGAAAAAATATAAACATTAATTGGTGCAGAAGTAGAAACAGTGTTACAAATAGTAAATACAGTAACATATACAGAATATATACATAAAAGCAGGAATCTAGTTTGTTTGATTACAGTAATATATACAGAAAATATACAGTAAAGCAGAATTCAATGAATTCAGAGATATAAACAGAGATATATTAAGCAGTATTACTGACAGATAATTCATAGATTCTATGCCTTCTGACAAAACCAAATTTATATCCTCACATTTCAAACAAATCTTCAAATATTTAGAACCACAATGGTTATTAAAGAAGTGTGAAGGGCAAACTGCTTAGCAGGAGCAAAGCTTTACATTGGTAGCATTCATCAGATTCTGCATCTTAAACTGGATTTTATAACTCACAATAATCACTAATACATTTAATGCTTTGTAAATAACCTACAATACCTTAATAATCATTTAAGATACATATATATGATCACAGTATTTTGTTCACCCAGACATACACCTTCATATGAGCCTAAGCAGTTCTGCTCTGCTACTGAAATACTCAAAAAAATATAACAATTATGCCAATAAAAAAACACCTGCCAGCTCCACTGGTGCAGAAAGATAAAGCCCTGACTGAGACCCAGAGTTTAGCTAGTGGGCTCAAGCACCTGTTGTAGCTGGTGAAGAGAAGGAGAGAAATTACAAGTCTGCTCATCTCTCCTCAGGGGGAGGATTGGGGAAACCCTTAACCTGCACACATATGTCAAGGTAGACTTCATCTGTGGAGACCTGAGATCACATAAAGGTGTTATCTTGCAAGGCAGGACCTTGATTACACTGCCTGTGGAGGCATGACTGTCAATTAGAAGTCCACTGCAAGTCAGCCTTTGGATGCTACAGTCCAAGGTGACCATTTTGGTACAGGACATAAACTGAAACACTTGAGGGCTGCCCCGGGAAGCCAGGTCTCCAATCCCATTCTCCCAGCCCCCATGGGAATGGAGATAGGGCAGCCATGTCATCTTGCACCAGGTGAGGAAGGTTGGCCTCCCGCCCTTCACCAGGCACTGTAGGGGTGCCACTCTGTGAAAAGCCCCACCCATGAGGCAAGAGGCTACATGTCAGGAAGCTTGAAGCAATGCACATTCATCGGAGCCTGGCACCATGGGGGTGAGAGACTGAGATGTGCCGCAAAAAGTGCAGAGATGGGGGGACCCAGGGCCATCTCCCCTGTGAGTTTGAAAGCCCTACTTGCAATGCAAAGTGGAGAACTAGTGTCACGGAAGTCTGGATGAGGGACTGTCTGAGGCTTCGTGGCCCAGCAGAGTTCCATGAAGCTGGGAAGATCCCCTGAGATGCTTCAAGAGCACACATGACACTGTATGATTTGGCAGCAGTTAGCAGATATGCAACCCTGTATAAGAGCTCTCTCTCCTGGGTAGAAGTGGAATCCCAGAGGGAGTTAGTCCTGATGCAAGTCTGGAAGGGAGAGAGAGAGGTGGAAAGTGAATGGTACACGGCAGCTCTCAAATGTGGGAGGGGGTACGGACCATGCCTCCTCTGGGATGGAAGTCTGGAAGGGGAGAGAGGCAGACAGTGACAGGGCTGGGCGAGCTCCTCCCTGGGTGAGGGGGGGTCAAGCAGAGCTCCCCACAATGGAAGTCCTTAAGGGAGCAACTGGCGGACAGTGGTGGGACCTGAAGAGCTCCTGCCTGGGTGAGTGGGGTAGGCAGAACTTCCCATGATGGAAGTCCTTGAAGAAGCCCCAGGGTGGATGGCAGAGGGGCCTGGAGAGCTCCTGCAGGGGCAAAGGCATCCAACGTCACCCCATAACCGACAGCATCCTTGGAAAATCTCAAATTTCCCAGAGCTGCTCTGGATGGGAAAGCAGGGGGACTCTGAAGCCTTCATGAGAACGGATCTGCCCCTCAGCAGCCAAGGGAAGGCAGATGAGTGTGGGGCCTGGAGAGCTCCTGCCTGAGTGAGTGGGGTCAAGCACAACCCCCCCCCCACGATGGAAGGCCTTGAGGGAGTGACTGACTGATGGCAAAAGGGCCTGGAAGGCTCCAGCCAGGGAGAAGGCATCTGACCTTACCCCATACCCAATGGCATACTCGAAAAATCACAAAGTCCCCAGAGCTGCTTAGGATGGGAAAGCAGGGGAGCTGGCCATCCTGGGAAGCCAAGTCACCAATCACACTGAGCGGTCTAAACTGGGACATTTCTGTGTCCCAAAGACAATGTTTGGGATTCCGGGACAGAGACTTCCAAACTGGGACCGTTGGTCACCTTGCTACAGTCATGCACAGAGAAACCAAAAGGGCTACGCAAACCCCCATGGCTGCATGACTGAATATTCCACTGATCAGTCTGCACCCAATGGGTAGTAGGGAATTGAATAACAGTGAATAAACTGATGGTTGGCAGACAGTGGGTGGAAAAAAACAGTAAACAGTATACAAACAACTTAATATCTTTTTAGCTGTAACAAACAGAAATCAAATATCAATGAAATTGTGGAGCCTATCACGTAAACCTTAAGAGAAAATCTTTAAACAGTGTACACAGCAAGGTTTTGCAGTTATTAATGTAAATATGTACAAGCAATGTTACTCGCCTAGAGGTATCACTACATTAACTGATCATGGGGAACCACCTGGAGGCATCCTTAGGGTTTGGGAGCCTTCTCAAATGCACAGTGCATATAAAGGTAAACAAGTAATGGGATTGTAGGCTCCCTTAAAAGGGCTTCATAAGCTAAATTAAATTTGAAGCTAATGCTTGACTCCAAAAGCAGCAAAGATAGAATATTTTGCATTGGTAATGATTAAAAGTTTATTGATATGCATAATTTTATCCTGAACCTATGTTCTTTTTTGTACTACTCAGTACTGCACCAGTTAGGATTCAATTTTTCTTTCCACTTTTTTTTCAGTTTATTGTAGGTGTATATGTGAATTACTCTCTCTCTCTCTTTCTGGCCTTATATTTGCATGTCATGATGCAAGGAAGTTCAGTACAATTTACTACGGCAAACACCGTTAAACACTAATGATGCTTGAAACATAAAAAAAAAAAAAAAACACCATGCTTTCGTCTGTTGTAAGTCTGTCAGTAGGATATATGGCAAAAATAATGCACTGAAAGCAGAAATGTATACATTTAAACACAAAAATAAAAGATTAAGAAACTACTACTACTAAATTTAAACATGAGTTTCAATGAAAACACATTTTTCTGACATCTAATGAAATAATGGTTTAAAAATGCCTGTCTGCTGTACTGTAATCAGTTTTCCTGGCTGCACACTCTACTTCATTAAAGAAATACTTAGCACACTGACATCTAGTGCAATAAAAAATGCATGTTTTTTCACTCTTATGACAACAGCTTCATTCCTCACTTCCTGGTCGTGTGCCACGGTCCCTCATTTACTTGCATTGACCCCTGGACACACTTTTCTAGCTGTCCTGCAAGCTGCCTGGCAGGCGGCACGCACGCCACTAGTGACACTGGTCATAGAACTTACCTAACGACTTGACCTCTTTTATTTACTAATTTCATTATAAAGCCAGCTGGCTCCAACAAGGAGTCTCCAATTTTACAGAAGCATTTCTTGTGTTAGGGTAGGCATGGACATCAGTTTTCTATGAAACAGTCCGGCCTGACAAACCCATTGTTTACATGACAGTGCTCCGGCCCTAAAAACTAAGTTTTATTTGTAAATTAAGCAAGAAACTTCCTGCCAGAACAGTGCAGCCTGCAGACTGATAATGTGAGTCTTTCATTCCCTTTCACTCTTACTATATCAGTGCCAAATCATGTTCCTGCTGTTGGCCTGCCTCTGGCTATAAAAGCCTTGTAATACATAAGAGCAATTACAGTCCTGGAGTCAAATGAATTGTACAAATCCAACAGCACAGCTCAGTCCTCGCTCTGCAAACCCCTTCAGCAGTTAAGATTAACCACTAAAAAAAAAAAATCTAATCTTGAGAAAGCTAACAAATGTCTGCAGCAAAAGAGCAAGGGTTCAGCTTTGGGTTGCAAACTGGATTCTGAATTGAGAGAATCTAACACAACCATGTGTACGCTAAAATTATTCACCTTAGTAGTCTCTGCAGCTCATTTCTTTGCTGTTAACTGAAATTTAGAAAGGCTGAGACATAGGACAGAAGCATGCTGACACACTGATTGATTCTCCATTCTAGAAAAAAGACATCCTGATAAAGAAAGTTGATAAGTAATGATGTTAAATCCCAGAGTGGCAAAAGGTACAAAATGCATCTTGATTATTTTCACCAGGGGATTCTTCGATCATGGCCAAGTCATGCAAGGCAATTACCCGCTTAGTGTTTCTGTAGCTAGAAGTCAGAAAAAAACATACCAATCTGTAATGTGGACAACAACTTTCACAAAAAGATTCTTGTTGGTCTCCATTTTTTTTCATGTGGGTGGGGTCGGGGTGGATTAACTCCTTTATATACACAAACATAAGCTAGCAACTCTCTGAACTAAAACTCTGACTCTCAAGGAGCCAGTGACCTTCTAAATGAATGTTTACAAAAAGACAGATATTTAGCTGATTCATTAAGTCCCAAGTTTCCTCAGTACACATCTTCCAGTCCTACTCATTCATTTTGGAAACAAATGTACTCAGTAAATATTCTGCAAAGACCATGAGAAACTAAAATAATGCATTTTGTGTCACATTTCTATCATTTTTTTTTATTTCTCCGCAAATTAATCATTTCAGATTAGTTTCTGAAACTTGTATCTGAGTATTCATAAGTTTCCACCTTAAACTATTTGTTATACTGCATTGCCAAGATCAGTAATTCTTATTATCCACTGTCTAATGATAAAATAATACTCGTACGTTAACCAGGTAGGCCCACTGGGCACAGTCCCTTTTCAGGAGAGACCTGGGAACAATATCTGGTTAAGTGACTTGATCAAGGTCATACAGTAGACAAATCAAGGTTGAGGGAGTTAAATCCTGTGCCGAGGAACTACTGCTCACAGCCTTCTACACCAAATGTTGTTAAAATGCAAAAATCATCAGATCGAGACAATTGAGTAGTTTATTTATTCTGATCATTATAGCTGCAAGAAAATACCTTTCCCTTAAAATGAATTTATTCAGGGTTATTCACTTCATATGACAAATACTTCTCATTGTATATTTACAGTTTATCGTTGCAATAATGTACTCTGGAGTTATAAAATATAGCATCAAGTGTTCGTGGGAAGAAGACAGCCATGGCACACGCATGAAACATACCACCCTTGGAATACAGAAATAAGGGTGAACTTGCACAACAAAAGAGAATAAACACACTAGTATTATACACTTACACCCCTTTGCAAAACTGCCTCAAATACATAACAGCGACTTTTAGGGAACCTTCTCTTAACATTTCTGGGAACTGAACACAAAAAGGAATCATTTTCTAACTTCACTGAAGATATGTGACTATCCTTGAAATAAGCAAGCAATTATGATGAAAGCATTATGATCTTCCTTGAACAGTTCTTACTTAACCTGTTTTGTCCTCCAAGCTGCAGGTCATGCCCTCTCAGCCCTGTCTGCATACAGCAAAGGGCATATACACTATTCAAACTAATAGAAAATATATTTTGCCCACATGCATTGTAAAGTGTAGCTGCTTAATAATAACCCACGAGAAAATAAACATCATGCTTAAGTGCAACAATACCTAAATGGAAAATGTTTCTTTAAACACCTTTATTGAATTATCACTTATGACTGTGGTGGTGGTGCTGCGGTAGCGTTGTCGCCTCACAGTAAGATGTCCTGTTCGATTCTCAGCTAAAGCATCTTCTGTGTGGAGACATGCATGAATGGGCGTACCTTCGTTGAAGGTTGTGCGTCAGGGCTGGCAACTCGGTACGTAAAAATCTACTGCCAATCATTAGCGGACCGGAGTTCCACTGTAGTGACCCCTGACCGGGAAAAGCCGAAAGATACAACAACATTGAATTATCACTTGTGACAAAGGCAAATTTACATTTATACAAAAGTAATCAAACTGTACTAACAAACGAATATTAATAAACATTATACTTCACATATACTGCTACATATCATATAACCTAAGCAACACTACAGAAATTATTCAATTCCTGCCCCTTATTTTTTACACAGGAAACATCTTTATTAAACCATCACTTACAACATATGCAATCATACATTTACATAAATGAAAAACCACACCGACACAATTCTAATTGCAAGCATTTTACATCACAAACCCTACTGACACACTCCCAGTTGCAAACATTACAGATCACTTATAATCTACCCAATCATTTTCAGTCAAACATTACATAGCTCATTTAAGTCCTGCCTTCTTTTAAACCTCATTCTTTTACTGGATACACATCTAGTAGCTGCTTGGAAAAATGAACATCACACAATTATTATTATATATTGCTACAATTATAAATATAATAATAATCAAATTAATATTATTTAAAGTTATTCAGTGACAATACATCCCTGAGAGTTGACACAGTCATTTGGGATTTGGAAACTTATACAATGACAACTTCCGACCAACATATGTTCACTGTTGTAACAGAGTCCTTCTATACTGTACAGCTTATAAGCAAAGGGATTGTGTGTAGACCTAGGGATGTTACTGTTCCTTCCCTTTACTCAGCCCTCATTAGGCTAATCATTGAGTACAATGCCCCCTTTGGCATGTACCTGACCAGACACAAGCAATGACTAGAATGCCCACAGAGATATCTTACTAAAAGCGTACAAATGTCTAAACCACGGCTGTCCAAACCTTTTGGCTGAGGGGCCACTTACCATACCTGGCAAGGTTTGAGGAGCCATATTACCATGTCCAACATGCATCTGTCCATTCAAAACAGTCTTTTGTAGGACATAAAGGCCAGATTCTGGCCCTAGGGCCATCTGTTGGACACCATGGTCTAAACAATATGTCCTACATAGGTTCATGGGTAGGTACTAGGCTATTGGCCCAAGGGCCTATACAAGCCTAGCCAAAAAGGTACCCTGGCTTTCGCCACCCAAGAAAATTATTTTCCTGTGCCCCTGTCAAGCAGAACCACAGAAGTGATTCCTGGGGTGAATTTCCTATTACCCATCCAATCATGGACCAACTCAAAGCTCTGCAACTATACTCAGTATCCTACAGAAAGCAAAGATATGACCTATGTCTGGCACAGAAGGAATCCTCCGACCCAATACTAATGGATTTATTGCACATCATCAAGTCAAATAGCATCAGAAAAACTTGGTCTAGGGATCTAAACTTGTTCTGCAACATCAATGGAAATGTTTGTAGGTACAGGTTTATCTTGCAAATTATACCACTGCTCTGGAACAGACTCCCCATCCATGTAAAGTAAAATTCATCTCTGTCAATATTCAAGAGCATCTTCCATCTATGGATGGATAACATAACATTTATCCCAGACAGAGGCAGCTCCAAAATGCTTTATCCCATGCATGGGTCCGCAATCATCTATTATATGATCCCAGTTATTCTCGCTACGGATAGTACATAATTAACAACCGTGGGATGGTTAAGTTCAATATAAACCCAAATAGGATATGTAAATGAAGTCGGGTGGGAGGCTGGTATAATGGTTAAGGTGTTTACCTTACAGACACAGGGTGCAGGGTTTGAGTCTCCCATGGGGTGATCGGCTAGGCTTAAAATGGCCCACAAAGGCAGTTAGTCTAGTACAAACCTATGAACCTATAAAATGGCCTGCAACAAGCTGGCAGACAAGGATGGAAATCAGTGGCCACTGGCAGTTCACCCATCCTGGGCAAAGGGTGGAAGTTCTGGCTAGCCAGATAGGTGGCATCTAGCACAATCACTAGTGGAGTTTGGGCCTATTAAGCACTTACTGCTGAGTACACTTGCACTGTTATGTTGATGAGAATTTAGCATAAAGAAGCATGCATAGGACACAGGATGCTGCTCCACAAGGAAGAAGGTATAGGTCACCATGCAGGAGTAGCAAGCTGGCCAGGTCCCTATCACCTTACTATTGAGATGGACAACTGGGGATGCCTGAGATTTTCCTAGGCAGGAATTAATGCGCCATAGGTCTTTCAACTAGCCCTGGGCTGCCTATCTCAAAGAGCAAATGCACGCATAGGTTGAAGTTAGAACAGCCATTGGGCATGTCCTGGGATGGAAGAATAACTATAAATAAATTAAAGCATTTACTTGAAAAAGGAAAGGCCTGCCTAATTATTTAATCAAAAGCAACCAAGCGTAAAGTGCAGTTGTGTACACTTACCATAAATGTAGATGTTCGAGTGTATTCACTGTTGCAGTCATTACATTTGGGTAATCTTGCTGGCAGGTTGCCCTCAGTTGGCCTGAATTCCAAAGTCCTGGGTCCTGCGTCGGCTGCTGTCACCCCTTTCCCTGACATCAGGTCGTCAGGGGTATAAAAGATGCGGCCGACGCCATTTTCTTTAGTTTTTCTTGCCCCAGATGTCAGGTGCCCCCTAAAAGGGTAGCCAAAATTTATATATATATATATATATATATATATATATATATATATATATATATATATATATATATATAAATATATATATAAATACATACACCAATATAAACTTTACCTTCATCAACAAGCAAACACACCACAAAGGTTGTATAAATCAGAGAAGGAAAGATAGGTTCCATCAGAAGAAAAGTGAGAAGGCTGGTGGGTAACCTGGACTGCAACAGTGAATACACTCGAACATCTACATTTATGGTAAGTGTACACAACTGTACTATGTTCTTCGTGTTTCATTGTTGCAGTCATTACATTTGGGTAGAGTCCCAAAGCTGTGGATGGGAGGCTGGAGCTAAACAGCATTAGGAGCGGCTATGAGGCCCTGCAGAACTGCAGTGGCAAAGCCTGCCCTGGATTTAGAGTAGAGTGGCAGATGATAGTGCTATGTAAAGGTGTGCACTGAACTCCAACTAGCAGCGTCTAATATGTCTTTGGTTGGTACTCCCATGAGAAAGGCTGCTGAAGTGGCTGCAGTTCTGGTTGAATGTAGCCTAATGCCCTTAGGCACTGGCTTGCCATGGTGTAAGGAGCAGAAATGAATGAAGTGGCCTATCCACTTTGAAATAGTCTGCTTTGAGATAGCCTTTCCTTGTGATCCTGCAGCATATGCCACTAGTAATTGCTCTGTCTTTCTGAAAACTTTGGTTCTGTCCAAGTAGAACCTAAGCTGTCTGTGTACGTCCAAAGAATGCAGAATTCTCTCCCCTTTGTTCTGTGGATTTGGATAAAAAGTTGGCAGATGAATAGTTTGGTTAAGAGCCACACTGGACACCACCTTAGGCATAAATGTTGGGTTTGTCCTCAGAGAGACCCTGCCTGGATAAAAAATTATAAAAGGTTCCACAGCCATGAGTGCCTGTAGCTCTGAAACTCATCTTGCAGAAGTTATTGCTAGGAGCAGAGCTTTTTTCCAAGATAAAAACTTTATATCAGCAGTAGCAGCTGGCTCAAAAGGAGGCAGGGTGAGTTTTTCCAAGACATAGTTGAGGTCCCATGCAAACATTGGTGATCTCCTTGGAGGCCTTAAATTTTTGGGTCCTCTGAGGTACTGTTTTAATAAGGGATGAGAAAAGATTGGTGGCTCTATACTGTAATGAGCCAAAATGGCAGAGGCATGAATTTTAATAGATGAAAAAGATAGGCCTTTGCCAGCATCTCAGTTAAGTATTGCAAAATCTGAGGAATATTTGGTCCAGCTGTATCAGTTCCTTGTGCCTGGTTCTAAGCACAGAATCTCTTCCATTTTCCAGCATAAGATTTTCTAGTACTAGGCCTTCTGGCCTCCAAAATGACATCCATCACAGCTTTACTGAGAGGTGTGTTTTGTATGACTACATTATCCGCCATGCTGCCAGGTTTAAAGTCCTGAGTTGGCTGAGCAGGATCTGATTGTTTTGCTGGGACAGTATATGAGGTATGAGGTAAGATCCAAGCTGGGCATTGAGACAAGTTCTTTAGGATTAGAAACCAGCACTGGTGGGGCCAGTCTGGGGCAATCAGTATCATTTTTGGCTTCGCCTGTCTGACCTTTAGGAGTACCTTGGGGAGGAGAGGCAGTGGGGGGAAAGCATAATACTGATAGGTTTTTCCAGCTGAAAGATAGGGCGCCCACTTTCCATGCTTGTCTGTGATAAGTCCTTGTGCAGAATCTTTTTAGTTGGCAGTTGTGAGGGGAGGCAAATAGATCTATGTTCGGGCATTCCCATTTCCTTGTTATCATGCTGAAGACTTGTGGATCCAGCTGCCACTCGTGGGGATCCATGAGGTCTCTGCTTGATTTGTCTGCCAGAGCATTTTTCCTTCCTGGCAGGAACTGCGCCTGCAGATGTACTTGGTAAGTTAATGCTGTGTCCTACAAAGTCATGGCTAGTCTGCAAAGGGGGTAAGAATGTGTGCCCCTCTGCTTCTTTATATACCACATGACCATGTTGTTGTCTGTCTTTATCAGTACTTGTCCCAGATGAAGTAGGTCCTTGAAGGCTGTAAGGGCATTCTGAACAGCTGGCATCTCTTTTTGATTGATATGTAGATGCTTTTGGGTTGTAGACCATGTGCCCTGAATGCATCTTCCTGCCATGTGGGCCCCCCAGGCATAATCTGATGCATCCGTTGTTAGCGTCTGCCTGGCTGGGGGTAATGTGAATGGCTGTCCCTTGTTTTGGTGACAAGCCTTTGCCCACCATCAAAACTCCTGTTGTAGGCAGGGAATGAGAGTAATCATTGTTTCCAGACTGTGGCAATGTTGAGTCCAAACACTTTCTGGGTACCATTGAAGTTTCCTCATATGCAGTCTTGCATATGGAATTAGTAGGATGCAGGATGCCATGAAGCCCAAAGCCTGCAGAATTTTTCTTGCAGATAACTGGGCCTTTGTTGCCAACATTTTGAAATAGGTAGTCAGTTGCCTTTGTTTGTCTGGTGTGAGATAAGCCATCTGGGCAGTTGTATTTAAGCTTGCACCCAGGAATATTATCTCTTGAGAGGGCACTAGTTTTGATTTCTTTTCATTGACTGTGTACCCTAGGCATGTTAGAAGTCTTTTCACAAATGCCAGATGCTGTAGAAGAATGTCCTTGTTCTCTGCTTGAATTAGACAGTCGTCCAAGTAAGGATATATTTATATTCCTCTTTGTCTGCAGAATGCAATTATTGGTGCCAAGCACTTTGTAAAGACCCTGGGCGCAGTAGATAAGCCAAAGAGCAGTGCAGAGAATTGGTAATGCATTGAGCCAGCCTTGAATCTGAGGTATCTTCTGCATAATAGTCTGATTGGGACATGCAGGTATGCCTCTTTCAGGTCTAGAGTCACCAGCCAAGCGTTCTTGCCCAGCATGGACAGAAGCTGCTGCAAAGTCATCATCTTGAAATTTGGTATATCCAGGAATGTGTTCAGAATAGATAGGTCCAGTATTGGTCTCCAGGTCTTGTCCTTTCTGGGTATCAAGAACAGTCTTGAGTAAAATCCTTGTCCCTGCTCTTGCTCTGGTACTTGTTGAATGGCCCCCATGCCCATGAGGGATGAGACTTGTTTTTGTGCCTCTGCCCATTGATTTTTTGGCAGATCTGGCCAGTCGTTTGCCTTTGGCAGGGTATGGAAATGGAACTTGTACCCTTGTGACACGATATTTAGAACCCACTTGTCCTGGGTTATAATGTGCCAATTTTGAGAAAAAAGTGCTAATTTTCCCCCTAAGGGTGCTGCCAGGAGATAAGTTCTTGGTGCAGACAGGGGGAAGTCATTGGGACTGTTTCCTGTATGGTTGGGATTTGTCTTCTCCAACTTTGGAGGTAGAAGCACCCCACTGCTTTGACCTGTAGGAACCTTGCGCCTGGGATCTGTCTCTAGGGTTTCTGGATCTGCCCCTTTGAGGTCTGTCTGACACAGGAAAGGACCAGTTCTTTGTAGGCTAGTGTCTACTAAACCTGGGTGGTTGTACTTGCAAAAAATCTTTGACAGTTTGCATAGATTTAGCTTTGTCCTCCATTTTCTTTACCACCTCCTCTGCCTTAACACCAAACAAAGTATCATGCTATAAAGGTGCATCTAATAATTTAACTTTGACACGATCAGGCAGATTTTGTTCCTTTAACCAAGCATGCCTCCTAATTACAGAACCCGTAACTGCGGCCCTGCAGGAGGCCTCCAAAGAATCAAAACCACATTACAAAGTATGCTTTCCAACTTGTTCAGCTGCATGCAATAAATCCTGCATTTCCTTGTTTTCTGCACATTCAGAGCTTAATAACATTTTCTGTTTAAGCAATGCCATGACATGTTGCTGATATCTGAGCATATGAAACTGACAGTTTAAGGCCCTTATAGCCAAGGTAGCAGATGTGTAAACCTTTTTTCTCCGTCTGTCCAGTGCCCTTGAATCTCTGTCAGAGGGGGTAGGGTTTTTTGCAGCGGAAACTTTAACTCCTTTGGGACCCTGTGAAATAGTTTCTGGGTATGCAGCAGGGTTTTTAAAAAAGAATTTATGAGTCAGGAACCCTGTAATATCTGTCAGGCTTAACAGGAGCTAGAGGTAAGGAGTCAGGGGTAAGACTAGACTCCGAAAACACATCACCTACAATATCTAACAAAGGTGGAATGGCTAGTGGACTGTGTTGAGGTAGTAAAAGGAAATCCCTGAGCCTCTTTTTAGATTCTGAAAAATCTTGGCTCTCCCAGTAGAAATGCTCCCCCATGGTACGCAAGGTTTCCCCAAAGGAATAGTCCTCTGGAGGAGAAGCTGAAGGTATAGATTCTTCAGCATCAAAATCCTCATGGCGGGGAAGAGAATATTCCTGATCAGAAGAGGAATCAGGAACCTGATCTGAAGATTCATAGTCAGTCTCTTGCCTAGGCCTCTTATCAGAAGGGGGATGGGAACCCCTGATCAAAGTAATCAAGTCTTCGGCCATTTTGAGCATCTGTTTTTTTGGGCATAGAGGCCTGTCCACGTGACTCTTGAGTTTGTTTCTTTGCTTTAGTCTTTGCCTTTGAAGCTGAGGTTGGTTTAATGTAAAAATGTATAGGTCTGAATACACCCTCAGAAGCCGGTGCCTGCTCAGCGGCTCAGGACCCATCTGAAGGACCCATTTGAAGGAATAGTATCCAAGGCTCCAATACCTTGAGTTTCCAGCGGCATGACCGACTCCATGTGGGAGTCGGTAGCGGCCTGCTACTCTAAAGTAGCGGGCATCAGAGGCTGCGAAAGCGCCTCACTGAGAACCAGCGATTGGCTTAGGAGAAGCTTCGTCGTCGGTTTTGGGCCTTGGTTGTCTATCTCTCTCCTTTTCTTTGCGTTTTTTGTGAACTCCGGTAGTTGGATGGCTATCCGACGAAATTTCTGGATAATTAAACTGGCGGCCAAAATAGTTTAAAGCAAAATCATACTGACGCTTAATAGTGCGTTGGTTAAATCTAGCACAAAACTGACAACCAGCAACGTTGTGATCAGGGCCTAGGCAAGGAATACAGTAAGAATGAAAGTCCTTATGAGGTATTTGCTTTCCACAAGAAATACAATTAACTTTTTCTGACATCGGTCTGGAGCAAGAAAAAAGTTTCCATAACGGGGTACTTAGCTTTATTGAAAACTTTGGATCCGAAACTCGAACACGAAAATCTCAGGAGTCGGCCAACTGGCACTTGCGAACTGCTTCTGCTTCGGGCACCGCGCGGCAAGAAAGACTAAAGAAAATGGCGTCAGCCGCATCTTTTATACCCCTGACGACCTGATGTCAGGGAAGGGGCGACAGCAGCCGATGCAAGACCCGGGACGTTGGAATTCAGGCCGACTGCGGAGAACCTGTCAGCAGGATTACCCAAATGTAATGACTGCAACAGTGAAACACGAAGAACATCTAACATGTACACTGTCTTTATGTATTATGACCTGCTTCTTAAAGTCCCACATAAAGAATTACAGTATTGCTCCATGTACTCAACCCTGTGTCAAAGAAACATGATTAGGGGGACGTCTGCTATGGGCTACTTTCATGAAAAAGTCAGAGAAGGAAATGATGCGGTTTCCTATAAGGAGCTACTTAACTGATGCACAGCAAGACCCTAATTTGTACAGGTCTATTTTTTCACCTTTGGAGTACATGTTTAAACCCTCTGTTTGATTTTAAGTGATAAGTGGACAGTAGACAACCTATAATATTTCCTGACATGCACAAATTGTGGTTCAACACTTTAGCAGTATCTTACATCTTTATATATTGGTTTGGGCCAGCTGTTCGCTTCAATGGCTTCTTATAATTGATTTTGGTAGTAAGGGAACGGTTGGATACCCTGCCAAGTTTTTGGATAGGCGTACACAGCAAGTCTACACTTGTAGTAGATCGCATACTGCAAGTCATACAGTCTAGGTCAACAATTCCCTTCAGGTGCTTGCTGTCTTTTCCAGTTTTCCCACTACTGCTGAAGGGTTCCTGCCTGCTGTGTTCTGGTGGGACTGTGTGTTAAATGTTTTAATTCTGAAGGAAAGATCTGACCCTTCACATGCTTCTAATGACTACCTCCTGCCATAGCAAAGTATCTCATGGACAGGCTTATGGATATGCGAGAACCTCTTGCCTGGATAGGTTGTACTGTGAAGATCAACTACATGCTGAATTTTCTTTTAAGTGGCTTCATTTTTAGATTTTAAGTCTTGTGATATTTCTAATTTTTTTTAAACAGAAGTATGTCTGGCCTTTATATTTCATTAATTTTTTTTAAATTAATTTTTGCTAACTTTGACCCTATGCTACTTGATCACTAGCCCCCTCACTGCCAGTTGGCTGATCACTGGGGTGATGGTCTACCAGGAGAGGACCATCATTCAGTCATCCATCAAGGAAGGATCATGATTTTTCTTTAAGCAGCCCTATTCCTGCATGCAATTGGTAAAGCACTGAAAAATGGAGATGTACAATGTGCAGATTGTGACACATGTCCCCTCATTTCCTCAAGGGGTGCTCCCTTCAAGCAGTCCTGCCCTCCCCCTTAACTACAACAGGTGATTTATTTTGTCTCCTCCAGGGAGCAGGTCACTCCCCCTCAGTCTTTCATTGCTGGGGCTGCTAATCAAATCTTTGTTTAAATTAGCCAGGGATCCATCCCTCTATGCCACAGAGACAGTCATAGTTCATAAATCTGCTGAAAAAAATTGAGTATATGACCTGAACATAACAAACCCTTTTTTAATTTCATTGCTCTAATTTAAACTTTAAAATAACCAACTTCCCTCTTGCACCATTCAAGCTTTTATTTTTCATTCCATGTTTACTTTAATATACAAGTACTTTTACCTCCATTTATATTTTGTAATGAGTTTCAGACAGGGCTGTCATTTTCTACTGCGGATCTTCTACGATAAACTGGAATCTTGTTCAAGTTTAGTAGCTTTTTCTCTACCTGCTCATTCTGTTAGATTCACTTTGATTACTTTACTTCATAACAGATTTATTTTTTTTCTTTCTGGCTTAATTTAAGAGCACTTTGATGCTTAATAGGTTCATACCAAAATACTAGGTTAATGGCTCAGCAGCCCTTACAAGCCTAGCCAGTTTTATTCAGATTTTACCCAATTTTCTATCCCTAGGGATAAGACAGGAAAGGTTAGCAAGCAGGGCTTTGACAATTTTCACACTGCCTCTGTCCATAAGGGATGTGGGTACTGCCCCAGAAGTGAATCTGCAATTTCCTATCCATTAGTCCAGATTATGCTGGAAGATGGTCAAGGAAGGGCTCTCTGCTTCACATGAATAGGAAGCCTATTCCAGCCGAGGGGTAATCTCTGTGATACATATGTCTCTCTCCAGCATGATATATTCATGTCACAGATCAGGTACAGATCCTTGAAGTGTAACCCTCATACAGTTAATTTTGCAAATATGCAACATTTCCATCAGTGCTGGGTAAGGGACTGTCTTGTAGGTCAGGCATAAATCAACCCTAAGTAATCGGTAGGAAAGTGAATACAGTGATAGGGCTTTGAATCAGTCTGCTTATGACATGTTGGTTATACCCTGTACTTTTCTGGAGAAAAACCTCTGAGGACACCCCAACTGTTGCAGGTGACTGGTGAGGTACATGCTAAAGGGTGCATTGTACTTGATTACTGGTCTGATGCGGGTCAAGTACGGTGGCACTATGACATCCTAAGATTTGGATGCCATGCCCTTACTTACAAGCTGAGCCATACAGATCAACTTCCTCAGCATCTTGGACACATGGTAGACAAAGTTCAGACTACTATCTTTTTGAGTACCAGGATGTCTCACCACTGGGTCCACTTTTACGGGGATGCTATCAATGTTGTAATTTGCAGGGATATTTGATTTCCCAAAGGGTATTACGCACTTCTTTGCATTTAGTTTGAGTTCATGGTTCTGACACCAATTACAATTCTGCACCTGTCCTTTCTGTAGGATATCAACATCGTTTGGGGAGTCAATGACTGCACCCAACTTGCAGCCATCAGCAAACTTGGTCAGCCAAAGGCCATCTACATTTGCTTTGACATATGAGCAGGATATGCCAAACAGGAGTGGGCCCGGCATTGAACAGTGTGATAATCCCCTGGTGATTGGCGTCTTGCTGCATGTGGATTCCCCCAATCTAATAACTTGTGTCCTATCCATGAACTGTTTTGGCTAGCCATCTGCTGGCATAGAGATTTATGCTCAATTTTGAGTGGTTATATGCAATATCCAAGGGGGGGTATTGTGTCAAATGCCTTGACCTGGTCAAGGTAGGCAGTACACACCGTCTTCACCCTCACATCCATGGCCTTGGTGACCTTTCTCAAAGAAATTCACCAGACTGAGCAGGAAGGACCTAACATTGATGAAGCCAAATTAAGTTGGGTCTACAGTCTGGAGACTTCCAATGTTGTTAATCAGGTCCATGATTATCCTTTTCATAGCCCTGCATATGAGGCTAGTCAGACTTATGGATTGGAAGTTTTCTGGGTTCGTTGATGGTCCCTCCCTTGTGCAGAGGGATCACTGTTGCTGTCCACCACTCTACTTGGACAAAGCCTGTCTGGCGACTGTGGTTAAAAAGGGATCAGAGTGGATCTGCTAGGGCATGTTTCAAACTATTTAATAGGTACCCTGGGAGTTCATCATGGCCAACTGATGCCATATTTCCAGCTTTAGAGAGTGCAGTGACAACCTTTTCTTTTGTGATAATAGGCAAAGTAATGGCAGGGGGTATTTCATGGGGAGTGACCAGAAGTGATGAGGGCGTGGAAAATGAGCTGAACTTATTGGCTAAATGGTTTGCTATTTCTTCTGGCTGAGTACAGGTACTGCCAACTACAGCCAACTCAGCACATTGTTGAGTGTTTCCCTTAAGATTTCCGACATTACTAAAAAATCCTTTGTGGTTATCCTTTGTGTGGGAAGCTATTTTAGCCTCTTATGTAGCTTTTGAAGACTTGACTAGTTCCCTGATTTGTCTATTGAGATTAATGAGGGATTTTTTTTTCTCTGTTGTGTACCCTTCATCTTACTTCTAGACAGGAATTTCTTCTGCTGTCTAATCTATTTATTCCAGGAGTCCACCACGATGACTGTTTTTCCAGCTAGACCTGGGATTAGTTCAGTCAGCTACTGCCATTTCCATGCAGTTGTTTTAAGTGGCTGTACAGGGCATTCATTTATACTTCTATATTGCTCCTCTCTGTTTTTGAAGTTAGGGGGAGGTTTAAAATTATCTACGCTATCAATTAATAGAAGTTAATTTGTCTTGAAAAAAAACTTTACAGCTTGATGGAGGTTCTACTGTTGCATTTATTTCAAAGCAGACCAATTTATGATCTAATCTTATCAATGAGGACTAACACTTGGGTGGGTGCAATGCTCCCCCATGTTTTTAAGTACTATGTCAAGGATATGTCAGTCCCTAGTGTAGCTACTCCACAGCATTTGCATTGACAAAGTCCAGGAATCTCTAAGCTTACATCTTAGTGGACATGTATGTTTCCCAGTTTATGGAGGTGTAGTTAAAATTGTCCATGAGTAGTGTGTTGGGCTGAATAGGAAGTGATTCTAGTAACAGCAGGTATGGAGTTTTTTTCATAGTTCATGGCTGGGGACCTGTAGCTAGTGATGATATGCTGGGGGATTTTACCTATGGTCAGCTGGACATGGAGTAGCTCAAGTGAGTCATTCTACTTGACCAATCTTGAGGTGTGATTGTTTTTAATGTAAGTGGAAACACCTCCTCCTTTCATTTATTCCTTTTCAGAGGGTGGACTGAAGGTGTGTTAGGCAGTGTAGCCTTGCACTACCAAAGTGCTTTCTGCAACCTCGCTCTATGTCTCTAACTGTGCAGATGTCAGCATTCCCCATGGTGAGGAGGGCTTCCAGGGAGTGCAGTTTCTTGTTAAGACCTCCTAGCACTGAGCAGTAGTACCTTCAGATTGGCATTAGAAGAAATTATGTTGGTAGGTCTGTCAGTCTAGCACTGCCTAAAAAAGGACTTATGGAGGTAGCAAATGCCTTGGCCAGTATTCGAAAGCCTAGTTGTGACAGGTGCAGACTATCTCTGGCAAAGCAGTGAGGTCTGTCGATCATGTCATCCCAGGCTGTCAAATACTGGATTACCTTGGAAAGACACAGTCAGCTAAGCCAATTACTGAAGTTAATCGTTTTCTTTTTGTACTGGGGTTTCATTCTTGGCGAGGGTAGAATGCTGCTCAATGCAAGGCTCATACTGCCTATGACACATATTCAGAGAGAGATCTATCATATCTCTCTGCATACAGTCCAGGGCGGCACACCTCAGGTCATTCACACCCACATGAACTGAGACTGAATTATACTGGTACTTGTGGTTGAATGATCTGAATACCTGTGTGATCTGGCAAATCCTGACTACTGACAGGTAACTGGATGTAACCCTCTCTTTATCCAACCTGGTGAGGGGGTTGTCCGACTGTCTCATGATGGAGTTTCCTATGACCAAGATGTTTAAATATGCTGTGTTTCACCACAGGGGGCTTCTCCTTGTGGAGACAATGTGATGGTATTTGTATGTGTAGTAGTTTGGTATTCACTTGATTTTGTTTGCATGTGGTTTCTGAGGGCACCATATGGAAGAACTCTGAGACTTTGTTAAGTTACTTGTGAGTACCTCCGATTATGTGGGTTTATGTATTGAGACCTTATTTTATGAGGGAAATGATGTGCGCATGCTGACAACCTGTCAATTGATCTGTCAGTATGTGAGAGTCATGTCTCAATTTTCATAGTGTAACTACATCTCTCACATACTGTGTTTGTTTGTTTCAGGATTAAGTAGTTGTCAGTATCACACAATTGCTACGTTGCCTCAGGATGCCCACATCCACGAGGCTGGCCAAAGAGATAGTAGGAAAGTGCCTATTCATGGTTTCAGTTTTTTTACCATGGGTTTTGTCAGTCAGACGAGTGGGGAGATTTAACTGGACTGGGATGATGGCGCACGGATGAAGAATAGGTGCTATACTCAGTGTGAACTGCAGACAACCAACAAAGTGATGCTACTGTGTATGCAACTCAGATGCTTCTAGGGCAGCATGGGGACTGAGAAAGCTTGAAGATAGTTGTTTTAAGGGAAATTTTAACATGAAAGCATATGCATTTATACAGGGCACTGCCAGCTGTCACTGCAGGGAGAGCAGTTTAGCACAATCACTGGGATTATATAGAATCAGAAAAACAAGTTTTACAACAGCAAGGTCTACAGATCAATCAGGAAAACACACAATAAACTTTCAGCCAGCAGCCCCCAACTCAGATACTTTTGCTACAGCACACTTCTACTACAAGAGTGCAATCAGAAAACCTTAATGTACAAATGCTGGTTATAGAGCTCAAGTGCAGGGAAACCAAACAATCTGGATACTACATTCCGTAAGTCTAGCAGACACAATGTAATTAAGTCCGACAGCAGCATTGGAAGCAGTTCAGTTTTGAAACTCTGACCCGCGGTAGTGGTGCTGCGGTAGCGTTGTCGCCTCACAGCAAGACGTTGTCACGTTCGATTCTCAGCTAGAGCATCTTCTGTGTGGAGGCATGTGTGAATGGGCGTGCCTTCGTTGAAGGTTGTGCGTCAGGGCTGGTAACTCGGCATGTAAAAATCCACTACCAAACATTAGCGGACCGGAGTTCCGCTGTGACGACCCCTAACCGGGATAAGCTGAAAGACACAACAACTAAAGTGAAAGAAATTTAATTTTATATATACAATATTTACTTTATTTTCTATACTTTCTAGTTGTTATGCACCTTTAACTTTTAATAAGGTAAAATGTAAACAGATTACTGACTGACTGAAATGCTGACTGACTGAATGAAATGTATTTAAGAAATACAAACTAAAGTTATATGGCATATTTACTATCACAGGTAATCTTGGAAGAAGATAGTGGAAGCAATATTTTACTATAAAAGTCTTTTTCTTGCAGGTGACCATCATCCATACTGATACTCTCGATTTCCACACAAATGAAGGCGCCCTGTAAGGCACTTGCAATTATCCACTGCCTGACTCTAAAAACCCATTTCTACTGTGAAGAAACTGAAATTAGTTTTTCTCTGTAAAGTTTCTGTAATTTTTGTAACTTTAATAGAGCTTTTCACCTTGGGCCTCCACTGAAAATGGGCCCGAGTGCCCAGGCAGACCATCCCGATAAACGCCAATTAATAAATAAATGGCTAGTATACAAAATTGCACAGCATTCACATACGATTTATAGTGTTGTGTATGAGTATCGGTAGATACAGAATACACGCACACACTTTTTACAAACATTCAAATACATATATTAGAGAAAGACAGTAATGTACACAAGTGCATGTGCATTTACTCTGAATTCATTCTAATGACATACATGATTGCACATATTTTTATTTATGCACATCCTATCAGTAGCATGAACAGATTTATTAAATTCTTTGCATGTTATCAGTTCCTCAAGCAGAAGTAGTAGTCTAAAACAAGACCTCACCTGCAATTAAGAAAAAAATAAAAAGAATTTATAAACACTGCATGTACTAAAAATAATCACCAATACACCTAGAATAAAATTACAACCTGAATCTGACCATAGGTTAAAAAAAAATAGTAAAGCTAAAAATGGAACTGCAATCATTCAATTGTAAAAGGGAACTACCAGGAAAATTAATTTCAATCTATATAACCAAAGAAAAGATTATTCTACGTAAAACACAACTAAAATATAAAACTAACCCATCCTAAAAAAAACCCTTATTGTTGTGTCTTTCGGCTTTTCCCAGTTAGGGGTCGCCACAGCGGAACTCCGGTGCGCTAATGATTGGCAGTAGATTTTTACGTGCTGGCTTGCCGGGCCTAACGCACAACCTTCAATGAAGGAACACCCATTCACGCAAATCACCACACAGAAGACGCTCTAACTGAGAATCGAACGGGCAACGTCTAACTGTGAGGCGACAATGCTACCGCAGATTAATCAAAAGCTTACCTGATGCTTTATAAGTTACATCTGAACTTTAGCATTAGGCATACATGAGAGTTTTTTTTTTATAAAAACCTACAGAAACTATGTAAAACCCTACTCAACATGCAATTTACACAACTTAATTAGTGCATCCCACCTTGAATATCTGCCTTGATATACTGTCAAGGTGAATGACTGATACGTATGTGTTTTCCTCAGAGGTAACTACTGCACAGTAATACAACAGACAGAATTTCAAGAAGCTTTTAAGACTAATCCAGGATGAATGGAAAGCTAAGGTAAGACTCTATGGTACTCTCCAACCAAAGAAAGTCCCACTTCTTAGTCAGACATCTAGCTTTTACTGTTAAATAAACGTACAGATGAATTATAAGGCTGCAGCCTCAAATATGGGTGGGAGGTGGGCATAATGGTTAACGTGTTTACCTTACAGACATGAGATGCAGAGTTTGATTCTCACATGGGGTAACTGGTTAGGTTTAAAATGGCCCATACAGGCAGTTAACCTAGTACTAATCTATGAAACTATGAAATAAGTCTTGCTCAGTGACACATTAAAATGCCACAAAAACAGCAGCAGCAGTCCTGGAATGTGTCATGAAGGTACTCATCAGTACTCTGAAGTAAATGGCAGGGCATAATACATTACAATTACCAACACTGGCTTAATTGCAAATGGTGTAAAACCACAGACCATGTCCCAGATGATCTGGTCTCAATTAATAGCATGAATGGGTGGAGGCCTATATGTGGCACTTCTCTAGAACAGCAGCATTAGAGCAAATCAAACAGCCACCATGGGAAGGGTTAAACTGGGGAATCTCCTCATATGAATGATGGCCCACTGATTCTCAACTTTTGTCTACAAATGAAAATGAATGAGCTGATGGACTCTCTCTCTCAAGTAAGGAAATAAATCTGCCACAATGCTCTCACCCTGCTCAAGGAATGAACGGGCTAACTCTATTTATTTACTTTTATTTCATAAAGTTATTAACTGAGTAAGCTTACAGACACAAGTACTGTTTTCAGGGGCAACTCATTAGCAATGTCTGGTAAAGTGACTTGCTAAGACTCGCACAGTAGAAAAACAGAGGTGGACAGAAGAAAATTCTATACTCTTGGCTACAGCAAAGCAGCTCATTAACAGCTGACAGCCTTAAATCCCCTCTGTTGCCACCACAATTACTAGACTCTTGCCCCAGATGACGAATTAAAAGGTTGACAGGAGGTCAGAGGGGGGAGGGCTTGATTGTTAGCAGTGAAGGGATAAAACATCAAATACATTACAATAGGCAGATCACTTTCATAAGGTCTATCACATGAAAGCCTTCTAGATGCTGCATAAAAAGTGACAAAAGTATGAACACATTTTCTGATATCTTTAGTTCTGTCAGTGTAATACCCAAGATAATAATGCAAAAAAAAGATAACACATGTTTTCCCCTTTGTTTTTTCTCCTGTAAGAAGAATGGCATGGGAAAAGGTTTAGTTCTCAGAACTACTCCATTGCTGGGAAAAACTGAATAGGATCTGCAAAGCATCCAGTCCTACAGTTCAGAATCTTTCCTGCAGCAGCTGTTGCCATTAAGAAAAAAAAAAGTTGTGTCTTACCATATAGTTCCAACTGTGTTGTAGATCTTTATTCATGCATTACTGATAAAACTTTGGTTTCGTCCTCGGAACTGACACGGCCGTTTCCAAGCTCGCGCCAGCCAAAAACTCTCAGCTAAGACCTACCCATAACGCCCCTCTCATAATCTCTTCAGATCGAGTTTGCTCGCCCTCATATACTAGTGATAATAAAAGGGACACTTGGAGGCTCTGTCTGAGCAAATACCTTAACCAGGAGTCCAAGCAGGGGGAAGGAGGGCGAGACATAATGAATGAATAAAGATCTACAACACAGACGGAATGTTATGGTAAGACATAACTTCTTTATCCGATGTTGTAAATCTTTATTCATTCCTTACTGATAGGACAGAGTACCCAGCTACGCGAGTCCTGGGTGGCCCTAAGGAAGGATATTCTTGAGCACCACAGAACTAAAAGATGCTCGTCCCATGGCGGCTAAATCCAATTTGTAATGAGTGATAAAGGCATGAGGTCTTGCCCAAGTGGCTGCTGCACAGATATTATCCATAGACTTTCTGGAATGAAAAGCCACAGAAGTAGCCATCGATCTAGTGCAATGAGCCTTTACTCTGGAAGGTAGAGAGAGTTTATTCTGATGGTAGATAAAGGTAATGACGTTTCTAACCAGGAGGTAGCGTCACTTTGGAAACAGGTTCACCCAATTTGGGTCCTGCAAAGGCCACAAACAATTGATTTGTTTTTCTGAAAGATTTAGTTCTGTCCAAGTAAAAATGAAGTTGCCTATGAACATCAAGGGTATGCAAAAGATACTCCCCTCTATTTGAATGTTGAGGGAAGAAAGCCGGCAGGTCAACAGATTGCTTAATTGAAAATCCAGAAATAACCTTGGGCAAGAAGGATGGGTCACTACGTAGGGACACTCTACCTCTGTGGAAATTCAAGTAAGGTCACTCAAAGCCTGCAACTCAGATACTCTTCTCGCTGAAGTAAGGGCTACTAGAAGTAGAGTCTTCCAAGAAAAAAAATTATATCACATGAATTAGAAGGTTCAAAAGTAGGGCTTGTTAACAACTGAAGTACCAAAGTCAAGTCCCATGGCTCTATGGGGGGCTTGACAGCAGGTTTAACATGTAATACTCCTTTCAAGAAAGTTTTGCACAGACAGTGTGACATAACAGAATAATTACTGAATCCATTATGAAAATTTGCGATAGCTGCTAAATGTACAGTAATTGTCGATGCTGAAGCTCCTGCATGTAGAAGAGTAGTCAGGTACTGTAGGATCTTCTGAATAGGCATAGATAAAGGGTCTATGTTCTGATCCTTGGCCCATGCAGAGAACCTAGCCCACTTACTAGAGTAAATTTTCCTGGTGGAAGGTTGGTGTGAAGCCAGACGAATCTCACAGACAGGAGATGAAATATCAGGAAGCCTGGCAATCATCGGAAGTGGAGGAACCAAGCTGTGAGCTTGAGGCTGTGGAGACTGGGGTGAATCAGTCCCTGAGGGTAAGATAACAGACCTCGAGATTGATACAGGATCCACGGGCTGTGAATCAGATTAGGCCATAGGAAAGGAAACCAGACTTGATGGGGCCAATAAGGGGCGATGAGGATCACTTTGCTTCTCAACCTTTGAGCTTTCTGGAGGACTTTCGGAATGAGGGAAACAGTAGAAAGGCATACAGCAGACCCGGGGGCAAATCGTGCGTCAGAGCATCCCTCCGTGACTCACCCTGAGGGGGGATCAGGGCAAAGTAACTTCTGCATTTGTTGTTTAAGGGGGAAGCAAACAGGTCGCAGCAAGGCCTGCCCCAACGGTGGAAGATCCGATCCGCCATTATAGGACTGATGGTTCACTCATGAGACATCAGGATGTTTCTGCTCAGATTGTCCGCAACAAGGTTTGAACTCCCGGGAATGTGCATTGTTATAAGAAAACGGTTGGAAGTTATCGCCCAGTGCCAAATTCTCATGGCTTCCTGACACAGGGGTTAAGACTTGGTTCCGCCTTCTTTGTTTATATACCAGATGACTGACATGTTGCCGACTGAATTGCAATGGTCCCAGAGGAGAGTGATGTATGGAACGCTTGCAACCCTAAGAGAACTGCCCTCAATTCCAGGACATTTATGGGCAAATTGGCCTCGATGGGAGACCAGGTGCCTCGGACTGCCTTTGCCTGAAAATGCCCCCCCCCCCCCCCAGCAGGGAAGCATCCATGGTCACCATGGCCCTGGGTTGGGGAGGGCAGAACGGTCGACACCAAAGATTTGACTCTGGCTTCATCCACCAAAGCATTTCTGTCTTACAAAGATTTGTAAGGCGTACCAAGTGGTCGAGAGGATGGGTTAAGATCGACCACTGTGATGAAAGGAGCCACTGTACAAGTCTCATGTGCAATCTTGCCAGTGAAACTAAGGCAATGGTTGCTGCCATAGAGCCCAGAAGTTGAAGTACACGGTGAAGGAGTACTTGAACCTGGCTTCTTATTTCTGACAACCTGTGAGGAGGAAGGGAAGCTTGACAGGATGTTGTGTCGAAGATCGCCGCAATAAATTACAGTGTTTTTTTGGGGACATTTGAGATTTTTCCTTGTTGATCGTAATCCCTAAACGAAGAGCAAGGCTTTGAGTTTAAGAGAGACTGTGGATGAGAAGATTCCCGGTCATGGCGGTAAGGAGCCAATCGTCTAGATATGGAATCACCTGGAATCCTTGAAGTCAAAGATGAGCTACTACAACTGACATACATTTGAGCACTTGGGGGGCTGTTGAGAGACTGAATGGAAGTACACTGAATTGGAAGTGACTGACTCCCAGCCAGAAAAGGAGAAATCTACTGGAGGGCTTGTCCATCTTTATGTGGTAATACAAGTCCTGGAGATCTATAGAGCACTTCCAGTTGTCCTTCCCTAGAAAGGGTAGGATGGACTGTACCATGACCATCCAGAATTTTTGAGGTTTTATAAATTTGTTCAGTAGGCTGACATCCAGGATTCGTCTCCAGTCCCCTGTCATTTTTGGCACTAAAAAGAACTTCAAGTAAAAAACGGATCATCTCTGGTCTGGTGGAACTGGCTGGATGACTCTTTTTCTTAGCAGCTTTTCAACTTTTAAGGCTGCTATCTCCCTTTGATTGGGTGGAAAATCGGGGATTCATTTGACGAGTCTGGGAGCAAGATCGAATGGGATACGATAGCCTCCGGATATTATTCTCTGCACCCATACATCGGAAGTAATAAGTTGCCAGGCTGGTAGGTGCAGAGAAAAATGACCCCCAACTGCTTCCAGAGGAAAGCAGTCAGGAACACTGGTTGAGTTGGCCAGAGAAGGAATCTCTACCACCCTGGTTACGTGGACCCCCTCTGCCCCTAAAGGAGCATCTTCTGGATGAGTTGCCCCCTCTGTCCCAGGGGGATTGCTCGCCATGAGCGTCACGAAAAGATCCTTGGGACTTCTTGAACCACAATTTCCCTCCCCTCTGGTTCCTGGAATAGGATCTCTGGGGGGTGGAAAAATGTATGCCCACAGCAGACAAGGTCTTTCCATCTTTCTCACTTCATGATAGTGTGTCTCGTACTTTGGGGCCAAAGAGTGAAGATTCGTCAACAGGCGCATTGATGATGGAAGATTTAAAGGGGTCTGAGAAATCACACAATCGCATCCAAGCATGCTGTCGCATGACAATGCCTGATGCGGCTGCTCGAGCTGCCCCCTTGGTGGTGTGAGATATCAATCGCATTGAGGAGTTAGAGATATATTCCAGGGTAGCTAGCTGTGAGGTGACAGTGTCACGCACCTCAACAGGCAGTACCCCCGCCAAAGAGGTAGACATTTCAGAATTTAGGTCTCTTTGGAAGCGAGTGAAGTGTGCTAGATAGTTCAGCGATCGAATGTCAAAGGTCACTGAAGCATAGATCCACTTCCCCAGTCTCTCCATAGCCTGAGACTCGCTGTTGAGGGGATGAAAAGAGCAACTATCTTCTGCCAGTTCCCTCTTGGTGGCTGCCGCCATGACCACAGAATCAACTACCAACTACTTGGACCAATTGGGCAGGTCTTTGGGGGGTGGGTAAAATTTTGTCCAGCCTCCAGCGGACAGGTTCTACATTGGGACCTTCCAGGCATGCTGCACGATCAGCTTTACCACCTCATCCGCAGGTGGGGTCACCCAGGAAGTAGATGGCCTGGAAAAGAAGGCCTGCAAGAACACCGATTCCTCCGAAGGGTTAGAGGACGTCCAGTCTCCCCTCTGCTTGAGGATTTCGGGCATGTCTCCAAATGAGATGTCTTCTCGTGGAGACCATGGGGATCCTTCTCCATCATTGCAATTGGTGCCCTCAGTGACAGTTTCCTCAGGGGAATCAAGGTGCTTCCTCTTGCACTGTTTCTTCCGGGGTGAATCCCCAGTGGGATCTTCTGAGGAGAACTCCGGAGAAAGGGCTCCCTTCAAGGGAAGGTCTTGTGGCTCCCATGCATGGGATCCTAGAGTAGGGGCTTGGGACAGCTGCATGCCAGGGGGGGGTTCTGGTGTCGATGCCAATGGTGCTGACTGTGAGCCTGTTGAGGCAAGGACCCTCTCCATCACTTAGAAACCAGGCCCTCCCAAGGAGAGATGGGAGCCTGGAACCAAGGAGGACAACCTCGGAACTGGGGTCACACCCCGCCCTGAGGAGCCCACTTCCAGGTCAGGAGCTTCTAAAATGAAATACTCCACAGAAACACACCAAACACAAACTGATAAATTCTGTGGCAGCTGTCAGTGGGGACATAGACATACATGGTGCCAGCGAAAAAATAGGCGCAGAACTAGGAACCATGGTGCTGACAGACCAAACACTGCTCCAACAGTGCACAGGTTCCAAGGGAGTGGATGCGCCAAGGGTAATCGGTGCTGACAGGGGAAACTCCGCAGTCGGAGCAGACACAGTATACACCAGGGTGGTCATCGGTACCAAAGTCTCGAGCCCAGAAAGAGGCCGGAGGAGGATATACTGGTGAGCATGCTGTGAAAGGCTCCGTTCCAAAGGGGATGGAAGGTCTAGCAGTGGTGGACAGTCCTCTAGCTGTCAGAAGCTGGTCCACAACCCGCACCGCATCCTGTTCTGAAACGCTCCTGGTGGATCCATAGGAGGCTGCTAAAGGAGAGTCAGGTCTTTCCAGAAAAGGGCTAAATTGGTGCCCCGAAAAAGGGTTGTAAGCTGGAGAATATCTAGTTCTAGGAAGGTGTTCAACCTTTGGAACCAACAGGGTCACTCTCTGTATAGCCATATAAGCTATCGGCACCATGTCCAGGGATGGTGCCGAAGCAGGTATGGTAGTCAAAGACGGTGTCAAAACCAACGATGGCACCAAAGACAATGGTGCAGAAGTTGGAACTGCAATGGAAGTCAAAATCAGAAGCAGCACCAAGGTAGAAGGCAGAGAGCCTGGTGCCAATGTTGTCTGCGCCGAAGGTGCTGGAGAAACTCAGTGTTGACTCGGTTCCAAAACGGACAGAGATGTAGGAACAGAGTGACTCTGTTACTCTTTGTTTTTTTTTTAGTCTTAGGCTAGATTGCAATTACTGAAACTAAAGCAGATATCACACAAGGCATTTATATAGTCTACACCCAAAAAATAAATGCACCGAGTGTGACCGTATGAGTTGGGCATCTTACGCCCACACTTACTGCACTGCTTAAACCCCAACTTAGCTTTCTCTGACATAATGGCAGTGATCTACGCTGACCAAAAAAAACAGTCAAAACAGGGAAACAACAACAGCAGAGTGACGAGAAAAGTTTTTTTTTTTTTTTTTTTTTTTTATATGAAGAGAAGAGAAGAGTACCAACAATGGTACCTAGAAATACCACTAGTAAAGGGCGGACCTACCAAAGGTAGGAGAGAGGGACAGTACCAGCAATGATAAAAGGTTAACTACCAAAGGTAGAGGGTAGGAAGTAGAAGTAGTTTACAGGCGAGCAGAGAAATTAGCGAGACTGACCAAAAACAATAAAGTTTTGAGAGAAATTACATAAAATTACACAGATTCTACACTTAGCTTTGAGAGAGAAGGCTTGGCAGGTCTAACAAGGAATGCGGCAAACGGGATCTGAAGAGACTATGAGAGGGGCATTATGGGTAGGTCTTAGCTGAGAGTTTTTGGCTGGTGCGAGCTTGGAAACGGCCGTGTCGGTTCAGAGAATGGAACTGAAGTCCTATCAGTAAGGAATGAATAAAGATTTACAACATCAGATGTGCTTTTAAGGAAGAGGCACAAGTTACAGAAGAAGCAAGTTAAAGTAATACTATCAGCTTTCACATTTTCAAATGCCAAGTCCCATACTGTGGGATGGGTATAAGACAGCCGAAAATGCAATAGGTTACTCTGTCACTCACGTCCAGTTCTGTAGAATTATGGGACATACCAGAATGTGGTTAATGGCCAGTAGTCAGTGGGTGCCAAAAGTTTTTAAATGAAAGAAAGAAAAAAAAAAACAGAAGGCGGTATTAAAGATTTTTTTAAACACAATTTGTCTTTGACTTCCAGGTGAAAATAGCTTTTTCACATGATGTTACTTTAATCCAGTTAGTCGCACTGGTCTAGTTGCCTCTTTTCAAGGTACCCCAAGGTGGTATTTCTACTACTAGAGGTACTTTGGTCAGAGCACTGGGGAACTTCTGCTCTTTTCAGTGTGAGGGAAAACCTTTTTCCTCTCGCACTTTCTGCAGCTAGGAGAAGCTGTGGAGTGATGGTGAGAGAAAAGAGTTGTTTTGTTGACAACAGTAGTGTGGTTCTGTCAATCAGGCAGAAAATAGTTGAAAAGTGAGTGGACACTACAAAATAGTCAGAATTTAGATGACTTTACACCTCAGAATTTTGAAGAAGTTGTAACGGAAATTGCTCCTGTATGTCTGCCTGATGAAAAACTGGTTAGTTTATTGAACAAAGGTGATCCTGGAGAAGATATACTTCTAAAATTAAATACTCCACAGAAACACACCAAACACAAACTGATAAATTCTGTGGTATCAAGAAAGACCCAACAGTATTCAAAACTCAAAATTTATTAGAACAAGTTTAGCTCTTTCGTTACGGAAATCACATAGAACTTTCTCAGAACTAAATCTGTTATTAATGACTCTTCTTTTATACATAATTAAAATCACATGATACACTGTTAGACCCAGCCTACCAATTAAAACTGATTGCAAGGTAAAACCATACACAAAGATAAAAACAGAAATAACAATGAACTATGTAGCATCATAGTATTTGAACTTTAAAACAGAATTAATAACCATTGAATCATTCAAACCTGGAAAATACATTGCATTAACTAAAATTTGCCATTTTAATTCATATTTATTAAGATATTCTTCAGTAATGAAACCCCTTTTATCGTTTGTTAGTTGCTTCATAGCTACAAAAGCAAAACTGTGGTCCTTATTTTCTTGTATGTGTCTGAAAAGGGCATCGGTAGCCTTCAACTTTTTTTATATCTTGCATGTGTTTATAAATCAGATTCTTACGCATCCTCTGGGTTTTCCCTATGTAAAAAGCAGGACACTTAGAGCACAAAGCTCCATACACCACATATTTTTGGCTCACAACAATAATGCCCTGTCTGTGACAAAATATTCTTTATTTCCAATTACGATATTACTGGTTACCAGAATGTTTTTGCATTGCATGCAATGGCCACACTAACATTCCTAAGGGTCTGTTACTGATTTTTCCTAGAACTCTCCAAAAATGTTTTGAACGACCTATCTTTCTTATAAACCAACATGGGCTTATTACCTACTTTCTTAAGAAATGTATTAAAATATCTCCCAGTTATTTATCAAACAATCCTGAGTGCAAACAGTGATGTACATAATATGGACGAAAACAACACTAGAACTTTAAAGGTTAATCATAACAAAGCATTTATTTGGACATTCAACTTGGATAGTAAAGCCATAGGTGACATATAAAGAACTGGGAGACTTTTCAAGTAGACAGTACAATTCTTAAAGTAGGTAACGAGTCCATGTTGGTTTATAAGAAAGAGAGGTCATTCAAAACATTATTGGAGAGTTCTTGGAAAAATCAACCAGTTAGCAACAGACCCCAAGTAATGTTTTAGGTGTGGCCACTGCACACAATGCAAAACCATTCTAGTAACTAGTAGTGTCGTAATTAGACATAAAGAATATTTTGTCAAAGGGCATTATTGTTGAGAGTCAAAAAATGTGGTGCATGGAGCTTTGTGTTCTAAGTGTCATGTTTTTAAATAGGAAAAACCTAGAGGATGCTTAAGAATCAAATTTATGAACACATGCAAGCTATACAAAAATCGAAGACCACAAATGCCCTTTTCAGACACAGAAGAAAATAAGGACAATTTTGTTTTTGTAGTAATGGAGCAACTAACAAAAGATAAAAGGGATTTTGTTATAGAAAAACATCTTAAATGTGAACTGAAATGGCAAATTTTAGTTAACGCAACATGTTTTCCAAGTTTGAACTATTGAATGGCTACTAATTCTGTTTTCACGCTACATATTTCATTGTTATTTCTATATCTATCCTTGTACATTATTTTGCTTTGTAATTAGTTTTGCTTGGTTGGTTGGGTCTAACAGTATATCATGTGATCTTAATTATGTATAAAAGAAGTGTCACTAATAACAGATTTAGTTCTGTGGAAGTTATATGTGATGTATGGAACGAAAGCGCTAAACTTGTTCTAATAAATTTTGCGTTTGGAATGCTGTTGCCTCCGTCTTGGTACCACATCATTTATCAGTTTGATCCTAGAAAAGAGTTTGGCATTTCATGGTTGGAGGTTTTCAGAATGGACAGTGAGTTGGGTGGTAAGAAAATAAGCTGTGAGTTGGATGGATAGAAGGTTACAGGTGGGATACAATCTGGAAAATCACATGCAAATGCATTTGGAAGTACAAATGGTGCTGTAAACTTTATTAAAAAGAAAAAAAGGTTTGTTGTTCAGATAAGAAAATAAATGACATTTTCTGTGGGATAATTTAGTGTTACCTTTGGGATATGAAACAAGACATTAAATACTTGATTCATTTGTGAAAAGAGACATTTTGTGACTTAACATTTGAGACTGAAGGCTTAATGGAAAGATCTTTGTTAAACTGTGAAACAAAAGGACTGTTACACTTGGAATGAATTTATATTTTTCCAGGCAAGGGACTTGATTAAAAAATGTTCAGTTTAGCACTGATGAAACTGAGTTAAAAGATGCTAAAATTATTTTTCATTTATGTGTTATTCACTTTCTGATACTGTGAAAATTACAGAGGAGAGGAGTATTTGGAATGGGGGTGAGAAGCCGATGTTATTTTAAAATATGAAAAAAAATGTGATAAAACATTTGCCAACTATTATATATGTAGATGGTAACAAGGGAACAATTAAGAATATGGGGCAGCAGAAAACTTGATGGTCTGTGGGGGATTTCATTCATCTGATAAATGAGTCTATAAAAGTAAGATGTAAACAATGTGGAGAAAAAAAGTCATATGATAAATAAGTGTAAAAAGGAATGGAGAATATTAGAAAGTGAAGGGCATTTTTGATCTGACTGTAAAAAGAAAAAGCAATATAATGTTGAGCAGGATGACGAAGAAAATATTTTAAAGTCTGAAAGTAATGAGGAAGTAGGGGGAAGGGGAAAAGCTGTTAATGAAAAATAGTTTAAAATAACAGATAAATTAGATAAAAATGCTACATTTCAAGAGGATGAAGGTGACTGTACTGAGAGTGCGAGGAAGACAATGAAAGTGATCAGTCAGATGTTTGTGAAGGGAGCGTAAGGAATGTTAGGAAAAACAAAATTTGATAGCTGCCAGGCTAAGGGCGACGAAAAAAAATAAGTTATGTACTCACCAAAACATTCCATTTGTGTTGCCAATCTTCATTTATCCTTGACTGATGGGGACTCGGAACCAGCTCGGCCGTTACAACAGCCCACGTGTGCCAAGTTCCTACCCAGAATGCCTCTCTCTAAGTTACTTTAGATGGAGTTTGCAGCTATAACAAACTAAGTAAGGAAATAGTATAACCATTGAAGAGGTTTGTCTGAGGTCATACATGAGAAAGCAAAAGGCATGACAATGATCAGATCCTCAAGGAGCCTAAAGGAGGAGGGAGGGGGGTGGGGTGTCAGGGATAAATGAAGACTGATAACACAGATGAAACATTATGGTGAGTACATAACTTCTTTATCGGATGTTGTCGATCTTCATTTATTCCTGAATCTTGGGAGGCCTTATGGAAGGATATTTCTGAGCACCATAGAACCAAATAACGGTCTTCCCCTGGAGACCAGATCCACTTTTAATGACTAATAAAGGAATGAGAAGCCCACGTTGCTGTTGCACAAGTGTTGTCCATGGAAGCTTTGGAGTGAAAGACAGCAGACGTGGCTACAGCTGTTGTGGAGTGTGCTCTAACAGGAGCTGCCAATGTGAGATTTGTTCCTGTTATAAACAAAGATAATACAATCTCTTAGCTACTTATATAATGTAATCGTAGAAACTGATTTACCCATGGAAGGGCCAAAAAATGAAATGTATAACTGGTCCGACTTCCTGAAATCTTTAGTTCTGTCGAGGAAGAAATGTAACTGTCTGTGGACATCCAACAGGTGTAACCAGCATTCCCCCATTATAAAAATTAGGGAAGAATACTGGCAATTCAATGGACTGAATAATGTTAGTCTCAGATGCTACCTTTGGAAGAAAAGATGGATTGGTTCTTAGTGATACCCTGTCTTTATGAAAAATCAAGTATGGAGGTTCTGAAGATAATGCATGAATCTCCGAAATCCTTCTAGCGGATGTTATAGCTATTAAAAACATGGTCTTCCATGAAAGAAACATCATATTACAAGTAGCAGCTAGCTCAAAAAGGAATAAGGTCAAGGAATGCAAAACAATAGTATGACCCCAGAGAATGAGACTCCCTATAAGGAGGCTTTAACCTTAAAGATCCCTTCAGAAAGGCCTTGCACAACCTATGTGAAATAAAAGGTTGTCCTTTAAAACCATTATGAAAATAAGAAATGGCAGCAAGCTGAACTCTGATGGTAGAAGAAGCTCCTTGATCGAAGAACTTAGATGGAAAATTCAAAATCTCTTCAACTGAAGCTGAGAAAGGATTAAGTTTGTTATTGCGTGCCTATAAAGAAAATCTTTCCCATTTGCTGAGGTAGTCTCCTCGTGGAATGTTTATGGGAAGCTAGCAAAATGTTTCAAACAGGGGAAGACAAGATGTTCTTCGTGTTTCACTGTTGCAGTCATCACATTTGGGTTATCTGCTTGCAGTAGCCCTCAGTCAGCCTGATTATCAAAATCTTGGATCCTGCATTGGTTGCTGTCTCATCTTCCATGACATCAGGTAGTCAGGGGTATAAAGAATGCAGCCGATGCCATTACATCAGTCTTTCTTGCCATACGGTGCCTGAAGGAGAAGCAGTTCGCAAGTGCCGGTTGGCCTACTCCTGAAATTGTCGTTTTCGAGTTTCAGAACCGAAGTCTTCAACTAAAGCTAAGTACCCCATTGGGGAAACTTTTTCTTGCTCTAATCCGATGTCAGTAAAAGTCAATAATTGTATTTCTTGTGGAAAGCAAATACCTCACAAAGATTTTCATGCGTACTGTATTCCTTGCCTAGGACCTGACCATGACGTACCTCGCTGTCAGTTTTGTGACTTATTTAAGCAACAAACTATTCGTCATCGTTATATTTATGCTTCTAAATATTTTGGTACTCAGTTCAATTATCCAAATGTGTCTTCGGTAAGCCATCCGACTACCTACATTCCAAAAAAACGCAAAGATAAAGACAGAGACAGGCCGCCTAGGTCCAAAGCTGCCGACGCTTCTCCTAAGCCAGTCACCAGTTAGCTGGTATTCCGTGAGGTGCTATCGCAGCCCCTGATACCCGCTACTTCAGATTTGCAGGCCTCTACTGAGACTCATTCGGAGTCCGGTATGCCACAAGATACTTCAACTCTTGAACCTGTGGATGTCTCTACCTTGGATGGGTCAGGAGCCACTATGCAGGGACCGGCTTCTGAGGGTGTATTCAGGCCTGCTGACTTGCATATTAAACCGACGCCATCTTCTGCTTCAAGGCCTAAAACTTGAACCATGCCTAGAAAACAGACACCCAGACCACATAGTCAGGCTTTTATGCCTAAAAAACAAATAAGAATGGCTGAAGACCTTATTACCTTAATCAGGGGAAGCCAACCTTCCCCCTCTAAGAGACCTAGGATTGAATTTGCTTATGATACTTCTGACCAGCATTCTGAAATTTCTGTTTCCTCTGATGACCAGGATTTACCCTTAGCTACCTATGAGGATTCTGATGCAGAGTACACTATTCCCTCTGCTTCCCCCCCAAACGATTTCTCTTTTGGTGAAACCCTGCATACTCTTAGGGAGCACTTTCAATGGGAAAACCAGGATTACTCTGATTCTAAAAAGAGGCTTAAGGATTTCTTACTCCTGCCCCAACACAGGCCTTCAGCTATCCCTCCTGTACTAGACATTGTTGTTGATGTCTTTTCGAAAACTAGCTTGGCCCCTGACTCTTTACCTCTTGCTCCCAGAAAACCTGATGGATATTACAGAGTTCCTGACTTTCACAAGTTCCTTTTTAAAAATCCTACTGCGAATCCTGAGACCATTTCACAAGGACCCAAGGGCATTAAAGGCTATTACTGCCAAAAATCCTACTCCCTCTGATAGAAACTTCAGAGTGCTGGATAGATGGGGTAAGAAGGTATACAATTCTGCAACATTGGCTATTAGGGCCTTAAACTGCCAGTTTCATATGTTAAAGTATCAGCAGCGTATTACTGGATTGCTTAAACAGAAAATGATGTTGATTCCTGACTGTGCTGAAAATAAGAATTTACAGGATTTAATGCCTTCTGCTGAACAGGTTGGAAAGCATACTTTGCAATGTGGTTTTGACTCACTAGAGGCATCTTGCAGGGCTGCTGTCACTGGGTCTGTACTTAGAAGGCATGCTTGGCTTAAGGAGCAATCTTTGCCGGATCATGTTAAAGCTAAATTGCTGGATGCTCCCTTAAATCAGGACCGCCTGTTTGGCAACAAAGCAGAAGAAGTTCTTAAAAAGATGGATGAAAAAGCTAAATCTATGAAAACTGTTAAAGATTTCTTACAAGTACAGCCTCCAAGATTTAGTAGGCATTGTCCCTCTAAGAATTGGTCTTTTCCTGCCTCTTCCAGGCCTTCTCAGTCCAAACCCAGAACCAGCAGAACACCCAGGTTTCAGTCCCAGGGTACGCACTGGACTAAGCAGTTGGGGGCTCCCACTTCCAAATCAGGGAGTAGTAAGACTCCCCCCTATGGTAAACTGTCTCAATGACTTAACTTTAAAACTTCCAAGCACTTCTCAACTGACTGCTCCTTTATGGGGAAAGATTGCTCTGCAGGCAAAAAACTGGCATCTCATTACCTAGGACAAATGGGTTTTAAATACAGCTTCCCAAGGGTACAGATTTCACTTCCACATGTTACCAACCCCAAACGGTTGGCCAGATCTACCCCCAAATCAGTGGGCAGAGGCTCAAAAGCAAGTACTTTCTCTCTCTCAAGCATAAAGGCTATTCAAACTGCACCAGAAGAGGAAAAGGGACAAGGTTTCTACTCAAGACTTTTCCTGGTACCCAGAAAAGACAACTCATGGCGTTCTATCCTGGACCCTTCCATCTTAAACACCTTTTTGATGATTCCAAAATTCAAGATGCTAACTCTTCACCAGTTAGTTCCTATGCTAGGCAAAGATGCCTGGTTGGCAACACTGGATTTAAAGGAAGCCTACCTGCACATCCCAATCAAGGAATCTTGAAGAAGATACCTACGCTTCAAAGCAGGCTACATGCACTATCAGTTCTCTGCACTGCCCTTTGGCTTATCTACTGCGCCCAGGGTATTCACAAAGTGCCAAGCTCCAGTCATTAAATTTTGCAGGCAAAGAAATGTTCAAATATACCCATACCTGGACGATTGTCTAATTCAGGCAGAAAGCCGGGACATACTTCTGAATCATCTGGCATTTGTACAAAAGGTGCTAACTTGTCTGGAGTACACCATAAACAAAAAGAAATCACACCTGGTACACCCTCTCAGCAAATTATATTCCTGGGAGCAAGCTTGAACACAACTTCCCAGATGGCTTTCCTCACGCCAGAGAAACATTCATTTGACAACTTACTTCAAAGTAATGTCCACAAAAACCCTGCTATCTGCAAGGCAATTAGGGCCTTAGGGTTCATGGCCTCCTGCACTCTATTAAGTCCATATGCAAGACTGCATATGAGGAAACTACAATAGTATCTAAAAAGCCTATGGTGTCAACACTCTCAGGATCTAGAAGCAATGATTCCTATCATTCCTAGCCTATAGTTAGGGTTCCTTTGGTGGGCAGAGGCCTGCCACCAAAACAAGGGACTACCATTCACTCCACCCCCTGCCACCCAAACTCTAACAACAGACACATCAGACTATGCATGGGGGGGCTGACCTGGCAGGGAATTCAGGGCAAATGGAACCCAAGTCAAATGCACCTGCATATCAATCAAAAAGAAATGTTAGCTGTACAGAATGCTGACAGCCTTCAATGACTACATTCTTCCAGGACAATTAATGGTGAAGATGGACAACCCCACTGTTATGTGGAACACAAACAAGCAAGGGGTACCCATTCTTACCCCCTCTGCAGACTAGCCATGGCTCTGTGGAACAGAGCCTTGAGCTACCAAATGCATCTACAGGCTCAATTCCTGCCAGGAAAACTAAATACACTGGCAGACGAACTAAGCAGAAATCTCATGGACCCACACGAGTGGAAACTGGAACCAGAGACTTTCAACATGTTGATAAACAAATGGGGGGGCCCAGATACAGACCTGTTTGCCTCCCCCCAGAACTACCAATTGAACAAATTCTGCACAAGGACTTCCCACAAACAAGCTTGTAAAGTGGATGCTCTATCCTTCAGCTGGAAAAATCTATCAGTTTATGCCTTTCCTCCTCTGCCTCTCCTCTCCAAAGTACTACTAAAGATCAAACAGGACAAACCAAGGATGACACTGATTGCACCAGACTGGCCACGCCAACACTGGTACCCCCTCTTGCGCAGTTTGTCACAGCTGGCTCCATGGCACATGCCTCAGACCCCTACCCTGCTGTCACAGCAGGAGAGCCAGATTCTGCACTCTCAGCTTCAAACCCTGAACCTGGCAGCCTGGCTAATTACCTAATCTCTCCGTTACCATCCCTCAGTAAACAAATGTTGGATGCCATTTTGGAGGCAAGGAGGTCTAGTACTAGAAAATCTTATGCTGAAAAATGGAAAACATTCTGTACCTGGAACCAAACTCAAGGGATGGGCACAGCAGAGCCCAATTTACCTCAGATTCTTCAATGCTTAACTGAGATGTTTGACAAGGGCCTTTCTTTTTCCTCCATCAAAATTTATGCCTCAGCCATTTCAGCTCACTACAACACAGAACCACCCCTCTTCTCTCAGCCACTGCTCAAGCAGTTCCTCAGAGGGGCCAAAAATTAAGACCACCCAGGAGAGCCCCAACTCCAGCCTGGGACCTTAACTTTGTATTGGAAAAACTCACTCTTCCTCCTTTTGAGCCAGTTGCAAGTGCAGAGTTAAAATTCCTTTCTTGGAAAACGGCCTTCCTTTTAGCAATCACTTCAGAAAGAAGTGTATCTGAATTACAGGCCCTTATGGCAGTGTAACCTTTCATCATCTTTCATGTGGACAGGGTGTCCCTCAGGACCAATCACTCCTTCATGCCCAAGGTGGTATCCAGTGTGGCTCTTAATCAGTCCATTCATTTGCCAACCTTCTTTTCTAATCCAAAGAACAAAGGGGAACGGATAATGCACTCCTTAGATGTGCACAGACAACTTAGATTTTACTTGGACAGGACTAAACCTCAAAGGAAAGCTGAACAACTGCTGGTGGCATTTGCTGCAGGGGCAGAGGGGAAGGCTATTTCAAAGCAAACCACTTCTAAATGGAGAGGCCATTGCATTTATTTCTGCTATAAGCACCATGGAAAACCTATCCCACAGGGGATTAGACCCCATTCAACCAGGGCTGCACCTACCTTTACAGCCTTTCTCAGAGGTGTCCCTACCAGGGAAATCCTAGAAGTTGCTACCTGGAGTTCTGTACACACTTTCACCAAGCATTACCATTTACCAATTTTCTCTAAATCCAGAGCTGGCTTTGCCACTGCAGTCTTGCAGGGCCTTACAGCTGGTCCTAACGCCATCTAAATTCCTCCTCCCATCCTTAGCTTTGGGAAACTACCCAAATGTGATGACTGCAACAATGAAACACGAAGAACATAGTACAGTTGTGTACACTTACCATAAATGTAGATGTTTGAGTATATTCACTGTTGCAGTCCTGGTTACCCTCCCTCCAGCCCCTGACATCTTTTGGCTATACCTCTACTCTCCTTTACTATGCTTAAAAGCTTTTTGGTGTATTTGCTTTTTTATTGGAGGTATAACCTTGTATATATTTAATTGCTTCCCATTAGGGGGGCACCTGACATCTGGGGCAAGAAAAACTGATGTAATGGCGTCGGCTGTATGCCTTATAACCCTGACTACCTGACGCCATGGAAGATGAGACAGCAACCGACGCAGGACCCAAGACTTTGACAATCAGGCCGACTGAAGGCTACTGCAAGCAGATAACCAAAATGTGATGACTGTAACAGTGAATACACTCGAACATCTACATTAAATGTAAGTGTACACAACTGTACTTTATTTTGCCTGGCAATCAATGGAACTGGAGCAACCAAGCTGTAGGCTTAAGGTTTTTTTAGGGTGGGGTGAACTAGTCCCTGAGAATAGAACCGGAGATCTGGATCTGGGTACAGAGTCCATGGACGTTGAAGTAAGTGAGGCCAAGGAAAGGGGAACCAAACCTGTTGGGGCCAAAATGGAGCAATGAGTATCACTTTGCTCTTCAACCTTATGGCCGTCTTTATGAAAAGGGGTATCAGAGGAACAGGGGGAAAGGCACAGAGTAGTTCCAAGGCCCAATCGTGATTGAGAGCAGCTCTCGGAGAGGGTCTATATCATATGAGCGAATTGCACAAATTGCGAACGCTTATAATATCGAACTTACCAGACCTCAAACTTCCTATTGTGGGGTGCTGCTCCCCTCCACACCCCCTCTAAATATATATTCCAACTCCAAGATTGCACTACAGTGAGGAAAGGGCAAATATCCCATTCTTCACTGTACCGCGATTTCAGAAAAAACACTTCGAGTTCCGGTACATTTTCATTATTGTACCACCCTTTGCTCCAAGGGAAGTCATTATCACATGTGTCCTGGAAAGGCCCTTGTGTTTTCTTGAACCACATTTTCTCGCTTCTCTGGTTCCTGGAATAAGAGCGTTGGGGAGCGGAAAAACATATGCCCATGGCAGAAAGGGTTTTTCCATGTTTCTCACACTTAGTTAAGGTATCTTTAACTTTAGGGCCAAAAAGGGAAGATCTGTCAAACGGAGAGTTGACAAACAAAGACTTGAATGGCTCTGCAAAGTTGCACAGGTGCATGCAGGCATGCCTCCTTATGGTGACACCTGAACCTGCTGACCTAGTCATCCTTTCAGCTGCATGTGGAATAAGCCTCGTGGATGAGTTAGAAAGAGATTCCAGGGTGGCAAGCTGGGAGGCTACTTTATCCTGAACCTCATCAGACACGGCTCCTGCAAGGGTACCCAAGCGCTCCTTGATCAGATCCCTCTTCTACTGAAGTTTGCCAAAAAGTTCAACGACCACAAGGGGAAGGTCGAAGAAGCAGAGACCTGCATCCCAAATCTGTCCATTGTCCTAGACTCTCAGTTAAGGAGATGAACAGTGGAACCTTCTTCTGACCGTTCCTTCTTGGTGGCTGCAACGAACACCAAGGTATCTACTACTAAACCTTTGGCCAATGTGGATGCTCTTCCGGAGCTGAAAGTATCTTATCTGGTCTCCTGGGGATTGATTCTATGGCATCAGTGGCCTTCCATGCCTACTGAGTGATCAGTTTGATAAGATAGTCAGCCGGTGGGGTCACCCAAGAGATAGATGGGTGAGCACAGAAAATGCTTGCATGTACACAGACTCCTCTGAGATGGGTCTTGGGGCTTCCAGCCACACCTCTGCTTTAAAATTTCGAAAAGGTCTCCAAAGGAGACGTCTTCTGGGGCTGATTGAGAAGAACCCTCCCAGTCATCGAAATATGCGTCTTCAGTGAAAGATTCCTTCTGGGAATCAAGGTGTTTCCTCTTATACGACCTTTTCCATGGCACATCCTCAGTGGAGGAATTGGAAGAGGTAGGGGTCTACACAGAGATGTACTGCTATGTCGGTGCTCGCTGTCTGGGCATGTAGGTTGGTGGAAGCTCTGGACCAGACGGGATCCTGGGGAAAGGCTCTGATGGGGAGAGAAACCAGTTGGGAGCCTGCAGAAGCCAAAGCCCTCTCCATAGCTTGAAAAGCAGGTCCTCCTGAAAATGGATGGGAGCACAGAACTGGGAAGGACAACCTCAGAACCATGGTCTCACCCCACTCCGAGGAGGCTGCCATCAAGGTCAGAGCTGAGGAAGAGCTCACAGATGGTGTCATGGAGCTAAGACGCCGGGAGTCCACTGGTTCTGAAGCAACAGAGGAACTCAGGGTGCAGGCTGGAACCAAAGACACAAGAGCTGTCGGCACCAGGACAGCTGGAATCAGGGAAGTCAGAGCTGAGGCCTCTAAATCCACAGTGGTTCGAGGAGAAATTTGAGGTGGAGTCCTTGGAGAAAGATGCCCTCTCCAGTAGAGCTTGAAGCCTGAGAAGAAGTGGAGCGACCCCTCACCACGAGGAGCTGATACACCAATCTCACAACATCAACTTCCATCACATGCCTGAAGGACCATACTGACAAGGCTGAAGGTGATTCTGGTCTCTCAAAGAAGGTACAAGGCAGCTGCCATATGAAAGGGTCCACCGAAGGTGAGTATCTTGTTCTAGGAAGAGAAAAGAACCATGGTTCCTGGGCTATAGGCACCAGTTAGAAAAACAGTTCCTTAAGTTCCATCGGCACTGTAACAGGCACTGAGGAAAGGGAGGCAATTACTAGGGTCGGCACTGAGGTGGACGGCACCAAAAGTAGAGTTGCTGATGTAGTTGGCACTGTGAACAGCACTGAAGAAAAGGAGGCACTCTTGAGAGTCAGCAGCGAGGTGGCTGGCACCAAGTAAAAAGGTGCCAATGTAGTCATCATTGCCAGAGCTGAAGGAGTGGGTCCTGTAGATTTACTTAGATCTGCCTTTGGTTCCGCAGAAGCTGTGGGAACTGAAGGTTTCAACTTTTTATGAGCCGGAGCCGAAGGGGATGTCAACACCGAGTGACACCTCTTTTTTGAGGAAGATGAAGGAGAAGACCTTTCAGATTTATCACCTGCCGACTGAGTAGACAAGGCCTCTTCAAAGGAAGTTTTCAATAACCCTTTTAAAATTAACTTGTTCTTTCTCTCAACTAGGGCACAGTTACTAAAGGCTTCACAAATGTCACACTGCTGATCTAAGCGTGATGGGCCCAAGCAATATACACAGGATAAATGACCCTCAGAGTTTGACATTTTTCTGCCACAACCAGCACAGGATTTGAAAACAGTAGTTCTCTTACTTTTTTCTGCTATATTGAAAGACAAGGATCAATAGCAGATACAATCATCCAAAAACTCACAGCCACACAAACCAACACACCCAAAAAGAAGTAAGGCTACCAACAATGGTACACCCAGAAATACCAAATGGTAAGTGAAAGGGATAGCACTACCAACAGTGGTAGGGCAGATACCAACAGTACGAAAGAACACTCACTCCAAACAAAAGGTAAGATTATAGTGGAGAGAGAGATAACTATTAGGGGGTACAAGTAACTTACTGGGTAGGAGACAGAAATTCAGATAGAGGAAATGGAATAGCAATACATTTTTTACTTTGCTCAAGGAAAGTTCAGCTGACGCAGCTTTACGGGAAGAGTGGCAAACAAGATCTGAGGTATCAGAGAGAGGTATTCTGGGTAAGAACTTGGCTCAGGAGATTTTTGGTTCACGCGGGCTATTGTAAAGGCCAAGCCGGTTCCGAAACTCAGAATAGAGTCCCCATCACACAAGTTTAAATGAAGATTGACAACATCAGATGATGCTTTAAAAATACATCACCAAAGATTAAAAAGAAAGGTGAGGAGTAGTTTTAGATATGTTTTAGTTAGTGAAAACAGTGAAAAATCTAATTCTGAGGATCAATGAATAATTGTATATAAACTCAGAAAAAATATTCAATTGGTGAAAGAATAAAAAAACAAGAAAACAAAAAATCAAAATACTTCCCTTAAACTTAAAAAGAAGGAAAATTGATAATTTTAGACTGCTTTTAGTAAATATGAATACTATCATTAATATTGTAAAAAGGACAGGAGCACTGGAGTGGTGTGTTAAATGTGATGTAGATATTATTCTTAAAGCGGATGTAAGATTCCTGGCAAGTGAAGAAAGACTGCAAACAGAAAAATTATGGGTTGGAGAAATAATTTGGAATATAGGAAGTGACTGTTGTTCTGGAGTGGCTGTATAGAATTGCAAAGGACTTTCACTGTAATTTAAAGGGAAATATAAAAAGAAAGAGAAAGATTAAAAAAAAAAGATACAAGAACTGATAAAATGAGGTCGGTTAGCAGAGTGGAATAAAAGTCAATGGACTTGTAAAAGAGAGGCAAACTGGATCGGAAATTGATTACTTTCTAATACTGGAAGGTTTGGATATAGCAGATGGTGATACAGTAGAGACAGGTTTTTCAAATCATTTAAGCAATATGGATGGAGATGATGGAAGAAAGGGAGTATATTAAAATAGGAAAGGGAATAAAAAGAATAAATAATAAATTATGGGATGAGTTTGGATAGCTGGAAGCACTGCAGTTATGGAGAAATCATACAACCATGAAGAACTTTTATAAAATTGACATGAATGGTGGATTGAATTTAAAAAGAAGTATAAAAAGTTTTTTTTTTCAGTGGCAGGATGATGTAAGAAAGGAAGAGAAAGTTAAGTATGGAAAGTATGTCCAGAAACACGTCTCTGTGAAGCAACCATTCATGAGTCTGTGTTTTGGACCTGCTCAAAGAGTCTGCCACTTGACTGTGCTCTGAAGGAATATACACTGCCTGAAGATGTCAAAGAGAAGCATGCTTGTCAGACAAAGGAGACTTCTGAGCCACAGCATCCAGAGAAGACATAGCAGGAGGAACTCACCTACCACTATTCCTGCCTTTAGTGGCCTGATGAAGCTGCCTGCGAGCAAAAGCAAACCTAGCAGGGTAATTCCTCTGTAACCTAGGGATAGGGGACCCAAAAATATGTTTATGATCCTGCAAAGCTTTACCTTTTTCCTGAAGCGACTTAAACATAACAGCAGTAGCAACAGCAGTCACGAAGAGATTTTTATTATCCAACGGAATATCCAGCAACTTGGCCTTAATGACTGGAGGTGAAACCAAGAATAACTCCTCATGACAGACCCAAAGGCAGCAGCTCTGGAAGATGCATCAGCAGCATCATAGCTATAATTGACAGAGTAAACAGCCACCTGAGGGGGGAACCCAAAACAGATGGAGCAGAATATTTTACTTCAGAATCAGGGAGGTCAGAAATAACCTGACAAGCTTGGACAATCAAGGTCACAGCATATCTGGTCACGTGGGTCTGGTAACTGATGGCCCGAAAGTGCAAAGCAGCAGCAATACAAACTTTCTTACCAATTCTCTCCATTGCCTTACTATCCTTATCTGAAGGCAGAAGTTTGGAAGTGGGCAAAAGTTTAGAAGGCTTGGCAGATGAGACTGACAGCACAGCATGATCAGTACAAGGACCACATAAGAAGTGACAATCCCCAGAAACCTTACAGTGCCTGTCAGGTTTCTTTGGAGTAAAATGCAGAGAATCAGGAGCCTTAGAAGCAGCTATAAAGGTGTCTAACAAGGCAGCCAACACAGAAGGTACTGCAAAATGTTTAGGAGTGTCCACCTGAAGCAGCTCATAACACCTGTTCTGGATATCAGACACTTGAAAAGAATCCCACTTAAAGTAATCCACCAATTTTAGCTATAGTGTCTCCAAAAGACAATTCCTCAAAAGGAGACTCAGGACTAATGGAGTGTTCTTCATCAGAACCATAGGCCACAGGCACATGGGAAGAGTAAAACAAGGACCTATCATAAAATTCTGAAACCTCATCTAAGGAACCAGGTTTATTTACTTATTTGACATTTGTTTACCAGGAATGGTCCAACTGGGTCAGAAAGAACCCATTTTCAGCGGAGGCCTTGGGAGAAAAACTCCACTTGTTTAACAGACATGAGCAATCTTTATACAAGAAACAAACATTTGTTTACACAAGTTACAAATACATACAGACATGCACAATCTTTATACAGGCAATTAATTACAAGTACAGTACAGTGGACAAGAAGATACAGAAAACCTATATGCAGCAGCAAACAGTAAACAGATAAATCGATATAAGGCAGAATGGTAAATATTCAAGTAAACGAAGAGGATATGCAAGCAGCAGATATACACTGAAAGGGGTGCAGGTTGTGAGAGAGTGAGAGAGAAATATACAGTTAAGTCTCATCCAGTCTATTTTGGAGGAAGTTTAAGTCCAAGGGGAAGTACGCACAGAAAACCCTTGGGGAGGCTTCAGGGCCATTAAGGAATTAAACAGACCCTGAGTAAACTTCTGCCACTCCTTCTGAGGATCCTTAGGCCATACAGAAGTACGCTTAGTCTTCTGCTTTTTCTTGGTAGGGAAGTCAGCCCTAACAAATACTGGAGGTTCTGACTCTTGACAAGATTCAGTAAGAGTAGTCAGAACCTCTTCCCCGACCATAATCTGTGAAATCCATCTAGGGACCTCCAAGATAATCAACCACATTTCCCCCCTCGACATCTGGAGCAGATGCCTTCAAAGACTCAGAGGATGGGCGAAAGGAAGTATCCATGCTGGCCCTCCAATGGAGTCATGGCCTAGGAAGCTGACAGACACCGGATGGCCTACAAAGCAATCAGCCTCTCCTAGAGAAACATCCAGTGGAGGTTGGACAGCCAAAAGAATCAGGATGAGATTTCTTGACCTTCTTACTTAATGGTACCTTGGGGTTTGAAGATTCTAAACCAAACGAAGCAGCCCCTGGAAGTAAAGAAACTGCATGGCTCCAAAATGGAAAAATCCAAACAACAAAACAAGAGGCCAGCAGACTGTGGCAAATAAATGCTTTACTGTAGCATAAAAAGAGAAATAACAGTCCGGTTTCGGCTACATAAATTAAATAGCCTTCATCAGTGTCAATACCCTATAGTTATTGCTCTTTTTATTTATGCTACAATAAAGCATTTATTTGCCACAGTCTGCTGGCCTCTTGTTTTGTTAGAAGTTTCTGCCATGCTACCCTGGGCTAACAGTTTAAGGCTCTGGTTCTTGAGATAGCCAGATCAGTAACAAAATGTTAATAACTGCAAAACTCCAAACACATATAAAAACGCCAAAATATTTAATGAAAATTTAATGAAAAGCTTTCGGGTTAACACCCTTCATCAGTACATAAATCAATCATTTTTTACTCAACTTTAAATACAGGTCACATAAAATCACATGATCTAGCCAGCCACACACATTCAAGACATAATTAAATACCTAAAACAATACTTAAAAAGAAAACACCTTTTTACATAAAACTAGACTAAACTAAAGTACTACAATATTATTTAGAATACATTCAATAAAATATCTAACTAGCAACTTTTGTCACTAAATCTCATTAAAATATAACAATTTTCTTATACAAATAAATAATTAAAAATAAATTTTGAAAGAAAGTCAAATATACTCTCTTTGTCTTTTAACCAATACTGGTTTTATACTGACCATATTGTTTAAGCCTGGTAGTGAATCTGCCTGCAGCCTGGTAATCCATTCATATTCCCTTAGTTCAAGAAAGAAAATCTTTGTAACATAATTCTTGCTTAAGAGTTTTTAAGCTCCTATAAGCAAAATTTGGTCTTAAGCCAACTAGATCTTTAGCTTCTGGCATTGCTAGCAATATTAACCAATTTTTTTCTATAATATGACAAACCTCTTTCGTATTCACATTAAAAGAGGTTACATACCTTACCAGACTCTTATTCCCAATTTTGCTTATAGGAGCTTAAAAACTCTTAAGCAAGAATTGTGTTACAAAGATTTTAGAGTGAAAGAGAATGTACAACATAGTAAGAGGGCAACAAAGAAATGCTATAACTGTAGTTGCTGTGTGGACATCTATGATTTAGAAGAAGATTTTGAACATCCAGTCAGCAAAGAAAAGTATATCTTTATTTGTTCAGTGAACTGTACAACTTCAAAGCTAGTATATTTGACAACCTGCAAACAATGTGAAGCATTCTATGTAGGTAAGACGATGAGAAAACTAAAAGAGCGTATAATAGAACATAAGTCTGAGATAAAAAGAAATATATTAACTAATGCTCTATATAAGCATATATTGGAGAATGAAACACATTCCTTTAAGTTTAGGGGTGTAAGTGTAGTGCATATGGATGTAAGAGGAGGGGATATAAATAATGTTCTTGAACTAAGGGAATATGAATGGATTACCAGGTTGCAGGCAGATTCACTACCAGGCTTAAACAATATGGTCAGTATAAAACCAGTATTGGTTAAAAGACAAAGAGAGTATATTTGACTTTCTTTCAAAATGTATTTTTAATTATTTATTTGTATAAGAAATTTGTTATATTTTAATGAGATTTAGCGACAAAAGTTGCTAGTTAGATATTTTATTGAATGTATTATAAATAATATTGTAGTACTTTAGTTTAGTCTAGTTTTATGTAAAAAGGTGTTTTCTTTTTAAGTATTGTTTTAGGTATTTAATTATGTCTTGAATGTGTGTGGCTGGCTAGATCATGTGATTTTATGTGACCTCTATTTAAAGTTGAGTAAAAAATGATTGATTTATGTACTGATGAAGGGTGTTAACCCGAAAGCTTTTCATTAAATATTTTGGCGTTTTTATATGTGTTTGGAGTCTTGAGATAGCCAGCCAGGAAAACAACCAGCTTCTAAGAGTCTTGGGTACAAATGTTTACAAATGCTACAGGATGCATGGTCTTGGGAAGCGGATAGACAAAAAAAGACACTGTTCGTGACAATCCTTATGGAGAACCTTCCTCCTCTACTGATATTTTCCCTTCTTGGATGACATGAATTCTAAGTAACCAAAAGGAAAAAAGAAAAAAAAAAAAGAAGACCTCAGTGTGGTCTCTTATCTGATGGCTAGGTATTCCGCACAGGAAAGGGCATTCCGACCGATGAGCAATGATGGTATTTGGTCTGGTGGCAAAGAAATTCTAAGTAACTGCATTCATACATCACCTTTATGTCCTACGCCCTGAATGGGGAGCATACATGTGATGTTTGTTACATAGAAGATCTAAAGGCTTTAGTATACTGCCTGGGAGATCCCCAAGGTGAAGAAGAGTGCAACAGTGACAGAGAAGGACATCAATTATATAATACTGCAGTCCCACTTCTTAATCACAGTGCTACCACTTACCATGCCGTTCTACTTCAACTTGTATAACATCTATTCTCCCAACATTTCAGCTATGAACTGGAAAATTACAACAACATTATAAACTAATTGTTCTTCCATTAACTCAAACGTATATAAATTCTCCTGCATGAGCTGGAAGCATTCCTTATTATTCTCAATAACATTTCTTCTTATAGTACGACAAAAACAGCCATTCATTATTCATAAAACTCCTTAGTATTCCATATTCCCCGTGCCCAGTCCCAATAACTTTGTCCGATATTTCAATACTCTACACTGCTGTGCCTTCATATATAAACAATCATAATAGCTCATATACACACTCTAATCCATATTTTACATAACACATAATTACCTATCTCAGACTGATTTACATACCCTGAACTACTATACTTATCTGTGATCCTTAAGTTGTTTGGTGTATCTCTCAGTTAGCAATTAGACATTCCCAATACTAGTCCTGTTGCCATATGACAATTCAGTGCTGAACTCCACATTCTGTTCTCCTCCACTGCTCCCAGCAAAGACGTACACCATCTTTTTATTTTATATTTACCAATTCCTTATTTGAGTGAAATGTTCATCCACAGTACTCTGTTAAAACCTTATTTCTGCATTAATATAGCTCACACATATCCATATATATAACACTAAACAGGCACCCTCTAACTCTTGGCTGACTGTGGGGCTACTCACATACCTCTCAGTTGTCTGGAATTTTGCAGAATGTGCCTTATTCTGCCTCATACTTTACCTGCTCTTGTAAAACTTATGCATTTCTGGTAAATCACTGAATATTACAAATCAGTCAGTAACACCAGCCATTAGCATTTCATACTTCTTTATTGTTCAGAAAAATGTTACGTTAATTCAAAATTGTAAGTTATTTGTTTACCATAATGCTCGAGCTCTGTTAGCCCACTCTGTCCACTTCAACTAATGGGTGATCCACTGTCATGATGGATCTGAGACAGCAATTCCTTCAGCTCATTCCAGAAGCTTCTCCCTTCTCCCAAATGCACCTGTGTCCATTCAGCCCCTCAGGTCAAGCTTCCCCCTGAAGCATAAGATGCAGGCAATGGGAAGAATAAAAAGTTAACAGGAGGCTAGGTTTCAGGCTTAGGTCTATCAGGTATGTCCAGAACCCAGAAAGTGGGTGGAGCATCTATTTGGAGTGAGTAAGGATAAGAAAGATCCAGCGTTACAGGTAAGTAAATAAGTTCCTTATCGTATCTTATGCTATCCCCTCCATTCACCTTAAGTAATGGAAGAGAATCCTCAGATACCTTTTATTCTTGGGTAGCACTCATGTCAGGATAGCTTAGAAGATGGTGGATCCAAAGGATGATCTGTATATCATATCCAGCATGAAGTGTTTGATAAACGTATGCTTTGTTGACCATGTTGCTGCAGTACAAATATCAACTAAGGAATATTTGAAAAAGGCCATGGAAGTTATGGATTTTCTAGAATGTACCTTAGGTTTTTGACAATTCTTCTGTTGTTGACAGATCTGATATGCTTAGGAAAAATACACTGGAAGGTGAATATTCTGATTCAATGCTGATTCTGAAGCAACTCTGGGCAAAAGGAGGGGTTAAGTTCCAAGGGAAACTCTGTTTTTGGGAAAAAATACATATGGGTTCTACAAAACGGAGCATAACATTAAAAAACTGTTTTCTGGTAGATGTAATGGCAATCAGGAAAAAGAAGATATGTTCTTAGCATAATGATCCAATCTGTGTTGTTGATCTTCATTCATTCATTACTGATGTGCGTATGTTCCATCCTCGGAACAGAGTCGACTGTTATAACAAGCTCTGGCCAGCCAAAAAACTCTTGAGCTAAGCTTTACCCATAGTGCCCCTCTCTACATTACCTCAGATTGAGTTTGCCCGTAAGAAAGAAAGAAAGAAAGCAGAGGCTTTACCCGAGCAACTTCCCTAACATAGGCTAGGCCCATATCCGAACCTCCAGGAGTCTTTCGGAGGGGGATGGTGGGTGGGTTGTAATGAATGAATGAAGATCAACAACACAGATGGAACGTTACGGTAAGAACATAACTTCTTTATATGATGTTGTTAATCTTCATTCATTCCTTACTGATGGGACAGAGTCCCTAGCTACTTTGTTTTCTGGGAGGCTCTATGGAAGAATACTCCTGAGTACCATTGAACCAAAGGAAGCTCTATCTCTAGAGACCATATTCAACTTGCAATGTGTGACAAAGGTATGAGGAGTGGCCCATGTTGCTGCTGCACAAATGTCATCCATGGAAGCCCTTGCAAGGAAGGCAACAGACATTGCAACTGATCTGGTTGAATGCGTTTTGACCTCAGATGGCAAAGAAGCTTTGTTCTGTTGATAAAGCAAATGCAATCTCTCAACCATTTAGATAAAGTAACGTTGGAAACAGATCTTTCCAATTTTGGTCCTGAGAATGATACAAATAATTGGTTAGATTTTCGTAATGATTTAATCTGTCAAGGTAAAAATGCAATTGTCTATGCACATCAAGCAAATGTAGTGAATGTGAATATTCTTCTTTCCTAGAAAAATTTGGAAAGAAGACTGGCAGCTCAGTCATTTGATTAATAGTCAAGTCAAATAACTTTGGGTAAAAAGGAGGGATTAGTCCGGAGTGATACTCTGTCCTTACGGAACACTATGTAAGGGCATTTTATGCACAAGGCTTGCAATTCAGAAATTCATCTTGCTGAGGTAATGCCCACCAAGAATAAAGTTTTCCAGGATAAATCAAATCGCAATTGGCAGCAGATTCAAAAGGGGAATGAGTCAAGGATTGTAGAACTATTGTCAAACTCCAGGGCTCGATCAGCTGTTTGAAGGGGTGTGTAACACCTTTCAAAAAGGTTTTACAGAGACTGTGTGAAATCAAGGAAGAGTCCTTGAAACCATTATGGAAGTTGGAGATTGCCAAGTGTACTCGAATAGTTGAAGCTGCCGCTCCTGAATGAAAGAGATTAGATAAATAATCTAGTACCATAGAAAGTAGTGCCAAAAAAAGGGTTTACTCCCTTTTGTTGAGACCAGATTATGAATCTTTTCCACTTGCTGAGATGAAGTTTCCTGGTGGATGGTTATGGGAAGCCAGAATAATGTGGCAGACAGGGAAGGATAGATTGCTTTGCTTGGCAATTACTAGAAGTGGAGGAACCAAGCTGTCAAGCCTGAGGCTCGATCTATTCAGATGCATCAACCCTTGTGGCTACGACAGCAATTCCTGAGTTGGATCAGAATCCATGGTTAATGTATGAGGTGAAGCCACAGAAAGGGAAATCAAACGTGTCAGGGCCAGTAGGGTGCAATGAGGATTACTCTGCTTTTCAACCAAAGAGCCTTCTTCGAGAATTGCAGGATCAGAGGAAGGGAAGGGTAAGCATAAAGAAATCAAGTGGGCCAATTGTGCAAAATAGTGTCCCTCGAGTATTCCCCCTGTGGGTGAATTAGGGCAAAGTAGCTGCTGCCTTTGTGATTTGTAGGGGGATGCAAACAGATCCCAGCAAGGCTGGCCCCAGTAACTGAAGATCTTCGCCACTATGACAGGACTGAGGGACCACTCGTGAGGCAGGAGAATGCATCTGCTCAATTTGTCTGCAATTACACTGGAATTCCCGTGAATGTGCATTGCTATCAGAAAGCGGATGGAAGTTATCGCCCACTGCCAAATTCTCACGGGCTATCGACACAATGGGTAGGACTTGGTTCTCCCTTGTTTGCTGATATACCAGACTAGTGACATATTGTCGGACTGGATGGCAATTGTTCCTGAAGGGAGAACAGGTTAAAATGCTTGCAATGCTAGAAGCACTGCCCTCAGTTCCTGGAACAATGATGTGCAGGTTGGCCTCCATGAGTGGCCAAATGCCCTGGACTGTCTTTCCATGGAAATATCCACCCACCCTATCAGGAAGGCGTCCATGGTCACTATGGCTCTGGGCTGAGAAGGGGAGAAAGGGCAACTCCATAGGTGCTCTTCTGGCTTCATCAACCAAATAAAATCTTGTTTGCACCAATTTGTTATCCTGATCTGAAAGGACATAGGATGAGTCAAAGGGATTAAGAGATAAATTAGTGGAGAGAAAAATATTTTCACAGGAAAACTGTCAGAACCTTCAAATAAAAATTTGCTTTCATTAATACAACAGATTTTTGCAAAACAGTATATAGATCAGGAAACTTTGATCTGTTTGGAAAAAGAAGCATCTAAGGAAGTGTGAAAATGTAAACAACAAAACCTAGACATTTTTGAAAAGTAGAAAAAAGAAATATGGACATGGGAAAGAAAGAGATTTGAAATAGTGCAATATTTATGCAAAGGCAAAAGCCATGTTAATGTAGAGAAAGCAGTCACAAAGATATTCAAAGAAAAATACAGGCAAAAGCATCCAGATATGGAAAATTTCACAATAAAAAAATTCATATCAAAGATGGAATGTGGAAAAGAAGATTAGTAAAGTAAAAGTTGAAGAAATAGAAGTTGAAGTTATGGTGTGTTTGTGGAGTGAAGGATTTAATGTAGAAAGTCTAACACAGACTGCATCACAGAGTGATGGGGTCTCCAAAGTAAGGAGGAGGAGGACTATCAGGAGTCATCTGAATAAGAAATATGGACATGGGAGAGAAAAAAAGATTTAATATGGTGTAATATTTATGCCAAGGAGAAAGCAAATCTAACTAATACAAAAAGAGCAGCACCAAAGATATCTGAAGAGAAATACAGGCAAAGCAATCTAGATATGGAAAACGTTACAATACAAAAAATAAGAAGACAAAGAGGAAAAGTAGAAAAGGAGATCAGTAATGAAGAGGTTAAAGAAATAGAAACTGAGGTTATGGAGCTCCTGTAAAGTGAAGGATTCAGTGTAGAAAATCTAATGCAGAAAGCATCACAACAGGGTAGAGCAACGGATATCCAAATTAAGGGGAAACCAGTGGAACAGGAAGCAATTGGTCAGGTGCCATATCAAGATATTTTGGAGCCTTCCACAGGAAACCAGTATAAACGTTTACTTAAAGCTAGACAGTAAGGGAAGGAACAGGAGACTGCAGAATCTCTGATGCAGTCAATGTTGAGGAGTGATAGGCCAGTGAGTTCCCATATGACAAAGCAACGGATGGCACAGGATGAAAATGAAGATAAGGTGCCACAGGAAGATGCTATAAAATGGCCCGCAGGAAGTGGAAAACAAAAGATGTGCCCTCAGTCTAGAAGAAAATGAACTAAGGGAAGACTTGCTTGATTTAATGGACATAGATAGATATATTAAAATCAATGAAAGACATGACACATGGTTGTCCACATTAGGCATTTTTCTGTTGCATTGATCACAGTGTTTGAAACTAGTTGTTCCCTTTTTCTCAGACATATTGGTCAAAACACACTCACAATAAAGAAGAAAGGGTTTTCTTTTTTTTTCTTTACGGTAGAGAAGAGAAAGGAGAAAGGGGACTACCAACAATGGTACTGGGAATTAACTGAGAGGTAAGGGAAGGCCCATACCAGCAATGGTACGAAGAGTACCAAACTTGGTAAAAGAAGGAAAGAAAGAGAGGGACACTGGCACAGATAAGCAAATAATATGCAATTAATAAGAAGTTACGTACTCACCATAACGTTCCATGTTTGTAGTCCATCGCGCTCTTCATTCTTACATATAGGTTCGGAGCTGATCCTCACCTCGACTTGGCTGATTACAAAGCTCGAAGTCTCAGTTGGCTCGTGGCAAGGTAGGTATCCCATAGTGCACTAGCAAGAATACCCAGATCTTTTTGCTGCTGTGCACAAAAGTGATAGAAGGTATTTCCACAAGGAACAACAAAGATGAAAGGTCTCCACCCTAAGGAAGATAGATACTATCTTGTCTCCAGATCCTCCAAGGATACATAGACGGGGATAGGAGGGTGGGTTCGTAAGAATGAAGGGCGAGATGGACTACAAACATGGAACGTTATGGTGAGTACATAAGTTCTTTATGTTCTGTAGTTCTATCTCGCCTTCATTCTTACATATGGGACAGCGTCCCTAGCACCTTTTTCTCAGGTGGCTCATGGGAATATACTCCTAAGAACCGTGAAACCAAAGGAGGCTCTGCCCCTGGAGGCCAGATCCAATTTGTAATGGAATTATGAGGGGTAGCCCAAGTTGCTGCTGCACATATACTGTCCATTGGAATTCTGGCTTGAAAGGCAGCAGATGTGGATACGGATCTGGTAGAATGGGCTTTAATTTTAAACAGGAACTCTTTGCCATTAGAGGAGTAAATAAAAGATATACAACTTGAAGACCAGTTTGATAATGTTATCTTGGAGACTGGCATACCTTTTCTCATCTCCGAAAAAGATACAATTGGTCTGATCTCCTAAACTCCTTGTTTCTATGTAGATAGAACCTTAACTGTCTGTGAACATCAAGTTGATGAAACTTATATTCCGCTTTGTTTGAATGATTAGGAAAAAGACTGGTAGTTCAATAGTTTGATTCATATTAGATTGAGAACAAACCTTGGGGATGAAGGATGGATTTGTATGAAAGGAAACTCTGTCTCTATGAAAAATCAAGTAAAGAGGTTTGACTGAAAGTGCTTGCAACTCTGACACTCTTCTGGTGGATGTAATGGCTACTAGAAAAATGGTCTTCCATGAAAGGAACTTTAATTCACAAGTATGTGCAGGTTTTAAAGGTGGGGAAGTAAGTTTAGAAAGAACAAAATTTAGATCCCAGGGAGATACCGGTTCTTGAAAGAGAGGTCTTAGCAAGGTAGTGCCTTTTAAAAATGATTTACACAATCTGTGAGCCATAAGATTAGGTTTGTGTTGTCACAAATGAAATTTGGAGATCGCTGCTAACTGAACTTTGATTGTAGCAGCAGCTGATCCCTGATGAAAAAGTTCAGTTAGGAATTCAAACACTAAGGGAATGGAAGCTGTGTAAGGATCTATGTTTTTTTCTCGTGCCCAGAGAGAAATTTTACATTTGCTAGTGTACAATTTTTTCATAGAAGGCTTGTGAGAAGACGTCAGGATATGTGTAGCTGCAGGGGAGAAATCATGAAGCCTGACTAGGGATGGAAGTGGAGCAGCCACGCTGTCAAATTGAGGGTGTGGAGACAGGGATGGAAGGTGCCTGACATATGTGTCAGAAGGTCTGATACTGGGGGTCTATGGATCGTCCATAAGGTGAGGCCCGAAAAAGGGTAACCAAACCTGAGGAGGCCAGTAAGGAGTGATAAGAATCATTCTGCTTCTCAAGGTCTTTGCTTTCCGGATCACTTTCAATATTAGCGGAAAGGGAGGAAAGGTATAAAGAAGTCCCGAGGGTCAATTGTGAACAAGTGCGTCTCTCGGTGTCTCTAAGGGAGAAGTGGCTGCTGCATATGGTGTTCATTGGGCTGGCAAACAGATCGCAGCAAGGCTGTCCCCATTTGCGGAAAATCTGTTCAGCGACTTTCTGATTCAGAGACCACTCGTGAGGCATCAAGGTTGCCCTACTAAGCTTGCCGGCTATCAAATTGGTTGTCCCCAGGATATGCATTGCAACTAAAAAGCATTGGGAAGATATCGCCCACTGCCAAACACAAAGAGCCTCTTGACATATAGGGTAGGATCTGGTTCCCCCTGGTTTGTTTATATACCATCCCACTGACAAATTGTCTGATTGGATTGCTATTTTCCCTAGAGGAAGAAAGGTGTGAAGTGCTTGCAACGCTAGTAGCACTGCTCTCATCTCTAGGACATTGATATGCAAGTGAGCCTTGTGTTCTTGCCATGTGCCTTGGACTGTCCTTCCTAGATAATGCCCCCCTCCCTATCTGGGAGGCATCTGTGGACACAGTAGTAACGGGCTGGCGAGGAATGAATGGTGTCCCTATTGTTAGTTGATTGGAATGGATCCACCAACGAAGGCCCTTTTTGCAAGATTCTGTTATTAAAATGGGATGAGACAGAGGCAGTTGTTGAAGAGAACACTGGAAAAATAGTAGCCATTGTAGAATTCTTATATGTAGTCTGGCTAGTGGAACTAGAGTTACAGTAGAGGCCATGGTTCCTAGAAGTTTGAGCACAGTCTTCGCTTTGACTTTGTGTTGGGAAAGCAGACTGTATATCTGTTGTCTTAGATTTTGTACTCTGTCTGCAGGAAGGTGAGCCATCATTGCAACTGTGTCTATTTCTGCGCCTATAAAAGTTATATATTGAGGGGGCGACAAGGCAGACTTTTCCCAATTTATAGTAATCCCTAGCTGAGTGCAGACGCGGTTGGTTGAATCCCTAGCTTGTAGAAGTAGATGCCTGGTGGTGGCAGTCAGGAGCCAGTCGTCCAGGTACGTAAACACTTGGAATCCAAGATGTCTCAAGTGAGCCGTTATTACCGCCATGCATTTGGTGAACACCCTTGGGGCTGTGGTTAGAAAAAGGGCAGAGCACAAAATTGGTAATGATTGGTTCCCAGCCAGAAGCGTAAATGACTCCTCGATGCTCTGTCCCAATTTTTATGTGGTAGTACACATCTTGGAGGTCTATGGAGCACATCCAATTGTCTTTCCCTAACAGAGGGAGTATAGACTGCAGTGTTACCATTCGGAAGTTGGACTTCTTCACTAATTCGTTTAACTTGCTGAGATCCAAAATGGGCCTCCAGCCCCCTGTTCGTTTTGGCACTAAAAAGAATCTGGAGTAAGTTTCGGATCCTATCTGGTCTGCTGGGACGGTTTGGATGACTCTCTTTTGAAGTAACTTTTGGACTTCTGTAGTTGCGTGATCCCTGTGATTGGGTGGAACATCTGTGATTTTCTTGGTGGGATGAGATGGAAAAATGAAGGGTATGGAGTATCCTCTGAAAATTATTCTTTGTACCCACTTGTCTTGGGTGATGTTGTGCCAGGCTTCTGGATACAAAGATAAGTGACCCACGACTGGCTCCAGAGAAGCTCAGTCGGGCCCCACTTCAGGAGCACTGATAGGGACGTCCGCGAAAGGAATCGTGGCCACCCTGGTTTTGCGGACCCCTCCTGCCTCTAGGGCAACATCTACCATTACTTCCTCCTCCTCTGCCTGTGGAGAAGGAATCACCTTGTGCGTCCAGGAAAAATCTCCGAGATTTCTTGAACCTTATTTTCCCGCCTCTCTGACCCTTAGGGTATGGTCTAGAAGGGACGGAAAAATGTACTCCCACGGCAGAGGGAGTTTTCCCTTCCTGCTCACACCTGGTGAGTGTATGTTTTACCTTTGGTCCAAACAGAGAGGAACCGTCAAAGGGGGCATTGGTAAATGTAGATTTGAAGGGCTCTGCAAAGTTACATAAACACATCCAGGAGCGTCTCCTAAGGGAAACTCCTGAACCCACTGCCGGGCTCGCTCCATCTGCTGCATAAGATATCAGCCTCATGGAGGAGTTAACAATGGAGTTTAAGGTAGACAACTGAGCAGTAACTTTCTCAGGGACTCCTACAGCTAAAGTACCTTGGAGAGTATCTACTAGCTCCTTTATGAGATCTCTTTGAAGCCTAGTGAAATGGGTAAGGTAATTCAACGATCTGAGTGCAAAAGCCGTTGAAGAGAAGATACACTTCCCGTATTTGTCTATCGTTTGAGACTCCTTGTTTGGTGGGTGGACAGATGAGGAAGTTTCCGCTAGTTCCTTCTTTGTGGCTGCTGCCACCACCATGGCATCTACAGGCACACCTTTAATCAAAAACTCTCTCTCTTTGGGGGCTGAAAGAAATTTGTTGGGCCTATTGGGGACTCGTTCCATGGCATCAGGAGTTTCCCACACCTTTCGACTAAATCTAAGAACTCATCGAAAGGTGGAGATACCCAACAGGCTGAAGGTTGAGACCCGAAAGCCTTCAGGTACACTGACTCCTTATCAGACGGGGTGACAGTGGGCCAGCCGCCTCTCTGTTTCAGGATCTCTAGGATATCTATGAAGGAGATATCATCAGAGTACGACCTAGGAAACCCTTCTGACTCCTCGAGGTCAGTGTCAGAGGTGATGGACTTATCAGGGGAGTCTACATGCTTCCTCTTGCAAGTTCTCTTCCGAGGAGGCTCCTCAGAAGGGTATTCTGGGGAGGTCCCGGAAGACTGGGGGCCACTCAATGGGGGCTCCTGAGGCTGCAGGTCTCTGCTGTCAAAAGAGAGAGATGGTGCTGAGACAGAGGTTGGAGCTTGAGGGGGAAGAACATCGGTACCCTTGTGTGGAGCTAAAGACCTAGACAGTATGCTCCTCATCATCTCAAAGGCAGATCTCTCCAGCTCCGAAGACACCCCCGGTTCCTTGGAAGCAGAAGAAGCCCTGAGCTCCAAAGAGACCGACTCAGAGATAGATGTAGGCTCTGAGCTCAACCAAACTGACGTACCAAGAGGTAGGCTTGGAACCGAAGTTCGCGTCCAAGCGTCCCTGTCAGAGCCGACTGGTGAGCTTCGGCTCCCAGATACCAAGGACGGCGCCAAAGGTGTCGGAGCGGAACTCTGCTCAGAGACAGACAATAGAGGTGCTGGAACCGACAGTTCCACAAGTGGCACCGATAGCTCCGGCTCCGAATGACTGACATGGCTCGGAGGAGGAACAGAAGCAGGAAGTATGGCCTTAGACAGCTCCAGAACTGATTGGGTTGGAGCCGGTAACAAATTAGATAGCGCCGATGACTTCAAGAGTCTAAGCACTACTCTCTCTACTTTCTCTTCAGAAAGACTCTTGGAAGATATGGAAGACAACGTAGGTGATCTAGATCTCTGTAAAATCGGAGATCTGAGAGTTGGGAAAATAGGTAATAATTCTCTAGACTGGCTCCAAGGTAAGTGTTCAGTAGTTGGCTTCGAAAAACTTGGGGCCGATACTAGAGTGTTGATGTTAATAACCTCGACCGGCTCTGAGGACAGTGGAGCCGAAGAGGTAGAAGGTTTGTCCAATTTTGTAATTTTTTGTGGAGGTCCAGATAAAATAGTCGGTGTGGGATACTGTCTCTTGGCCGACTTGACCTTCTAATTTTTAGAAGAGGGAGACCTGGAATGCGATGATGAACATCTGGCCAAATCCTCCTCAAAGGAAGGCTTAAAGAGACCTTTCAGGATCAAATTGTTCTTCCTTTCCTGGAAAGCCTGAGAAATAAAGGAGTTGCCAAAAAAAACATGTCTCCTGAAGATGGGGTCCACTTTATTCCCGCGATAGCGGAATCGCTCAAATACAATTCGCGCGACACATAACGAGTGAAACGAGAGTACGAACGCACTAAACGGTGAAAGTGGAAATATCAAATTCACATAGTTGGCCCGTCTGCAGAATAGCTCTGTAAGGTAAGTTTGCGATAGTTACAGACCTTAGGGTTAGGGTGCGGGTTAAGGTAAGTGCATAGATAGGTAATGTATGTACGGTTTAGTGTAGGGTTTTAAGTGCACGTGTGTGGAATATTTAGTTTGTTTGGGTATAGTTCAATAGGGTAAGTGTGCGGTAGTTATGTACCTTAAGGTTAGGGAGGGGTTAAGGATAGTGCATAGATAGTTGTGTATGTAGGGTTTAGTGTATGGTTAGAAGTAGGGTTTTGGTGCTTTACTTTAGGGTTAGAAGTAGTGTTTTGGTTAGTGTGTGTACGTGTTGCTTTTTACTGTGTTTCGGTAAGTAGTATGTTGCGGGCGGTGGGCTTGGCCAACTATGAGAGATCGAGATTTCGAATTTCGCAGTTTAGTGTGTTCGATGTATTCACATTTCTCTCGTTATGGTTCTCCCGAGTTGTATTCGAGCAATTCGGCTTTCGCGGGAATAAAGGAGACCCCTGAAGATGTATGGCTCCCAGGCAGTAAACACAAATACTATGTCTATCAGTCAGGGACATTTTTTGAAAACATTTGAGATACTTTCTAAAACCCGAAGGTTTATGATCCTTTGATTCCTTGGACATATTGTCACGAACAAACAATCACAAGAGGGAAAAACAGGAAGAGAGGACAAGGTCCTCTGACTTAAACGTGCCCAGCCCTGCAAAAAAAAAAAGCAGTGTACACAAGGAAAAAACAACAGAGGACTAGGTCCTCTAACCTAAATGGGCCTAGCCTTGCTGAGGAAACAACACACTAGAGAAAAGGTAATAGAGGACTAGGTCCTCTAACTTAAACGGGCCTAGCCCTAAACTGAGGAGTAAGCAATGTCAACAATTTGCAACAACAATTGCAATAAATTTAACAAACACTAACTAAATAGTTAGCTAATAAGAGTTAATAGCGAAACACTGCACACAGCTATCAATTTTAAACTACTTATTCTAGTCAAAAACACAAGGCTAGAATAGGTCCTAACCAAAACAGAGATCTAAATATAACAAAATAAACTAGCACACCGAAGAAGGGATACCACTCGGAAAGAAAAAAGGGCCTGCGGAAGCGATGGCCAACAAGTTTTCAACAATAAATTTGCAAATATTGAAAAGCACGCTAACTAATTTACTACTATAATAACAGTTAAGCTAATTATACTAAAACTACTAATATTATCAAAAAACAATCTATAGAAATAGAAAAATGAAGAAAATCCAACTTAGCCACGGCCAAGAAAGAGAGCACTTCTGAACTCGTACACGCAGCAAACGAGATGGGGATTCTTACTAGTGTACTATGGGATATCTACCTTGCCACGAGCCAACTGAGAGACTTCGAGCTTTGTAATCGGCCGGGTCGGAGATGAGGATAGGCTCTGAACCTATATGTAAGAATGAAGGCGAGATAGGACTACAGAACATCAGTAGATTAAATATATGAAAGAAAACCAAGAAAAGGTTTAAGTAGTGAATATTTTGAAATGACTTAGCTGAGAGCTGGCCTGAGACTTCTTGATCCAGTACGTGGCAAACAAGATCCAAGGTAATGTAGAGAGGGGCACTATGGGTAAAGCTTAGCTCGAGAGTTTTTGGCTGGCGCGAGCTTGTTATAACGGCCAAACTTGGTTCCGAGGACAAAACCTACACCCATCAATAAGGGATGAATGAAGATTAACAACATCAGATCAAAATTTTACATGATAGTATTTTAAGATGCAGGAAGAAGCTAGTCAAAAATGGGGCTTGAGTAAGGGCCTCTAAGCCTAAATTAAAGTTCCAGGGAGGAGAGGGGGTCTTTAATTGGGGAAGTCTCAAACAAAAAACTCTTTTAGGAGCACTTTACAAACCTTTTGGGAGGCTAATGCTGTGGAATTAAAGTCTTGGTGAAAGCTGGAGATGGCTGCCAAATGAACCTAGATAGTGGAATAACTACATCACAAGTCAAACAAGGTAGCTAGAAACTGTAATACTGAGGAAATGGAACTGGAAAAAGGGGTCTAAACCTTGATGTACTTTCAAAAGAAAACAAATCTTTCCATTTACTCTTGTACATCTCCCTTTCAGACAGTAGACAAGATCAGAATGATGCTGAAGGAAAAGGATAAACTTTAGATCATCACTGGAACTGGAGAAATCATACAGTTAATTTCAGAAATATGCCCGGATGGGACTGCCCAAATGAGTGAGATAGTAGATCGAGAATGGGACTGACCAGACAGGGCTGATTCCTGATGTAAGGCCAAATTTGCCTGGCCCAAAAGGAGAAGATGATAGCCAAGGCCTTGCACAGAGAAGCTTCATGCTAGGATGGACCAGAGCAACCCTGGGTGTCCATCACTATGTAACAATTACTGCAAAGTAGCTGCTGCACCTGGTATTGGTAGAGGATGAGAAAAGGTCGCAGCAAGGCTGCCCCCAGTAACAAAAATCATCTACACCACCTATGAAATGAGGGACCACTCGTGATGCAATAAAACACTACAAGGCTGGTTCGACCTGGAATGTGCATTGCATTCAGAATATGCTGTAAAGACATCACCCACTGTCACACTCTCGAGGCCTCTAGGTAAAGCGAGCACAAATGAGTTCCCCCTTGCTTGCTGATAATCCACCACCACCAACCCCCATTTTCTACAAGGGGCTGGAGTGTCATGTTAACTGTCTCAATCTCTCATGCCACTCTCCTACCCTCTTCGACAGTCATGCCCGACTGTCCCATGTGTTCTCTCACACAATCCATCCATCTCTTTGCTGGACACCCACATTTCCTCTTGCTGCCTGTCTGTCAGAAATCTTTTTCACCAGATTTGTCTTCTGCTTTCCTGCACATATGCTCAAACCACCATAATCTGTTACTGCCATTACAACTGTATTATCTTTAATCACTTTCATCTCCTACACGTATAGTTTTGCTTGTTGATATACCACACTACTAAAAATGTCTATGTGGAGTGAGAAAACACCTTGGGGAAGGAATATGCAAACTTGCACCATTAACAGGACGCCCCTCATCTCCAGGATAGCGATGTGCAGATGGACTCTTATTGAAGCTATGTCTCTTGGATTGTCCTCTTGTCTAAATGCCCCTCCCCTACAAAGAAGAGGCATGTGTAGTGACTGTGGCTGACAGGAAGGGTAGAAGAAGGGTTGCCTTAAATGTAATTGAGGGTGACTGTATCTGCTAAAGCAGATGTCTGCAGACTGACAAAAGATGTACAGAATGATTGAGGGGGTATGAAAACAGACCACTGAATGCTGAAGATCCATTGCAATACTCTCATGTGAGATGTGGCATGAAGGACTACAGTGACTGCAACTACCATCATTCCCAATACTTGAAGAACATGAGAAGGGAAGGTCATTTGAAGGAACTTTGAAATAAAGGTTCCGAGACAGAGGTCTGTTGTTTGAAAGCTTTGCAATTCTTAGTACTGTGTCCAAATGGCATCCTAAAAACCTGAGACTTTGACAGAGCTCCACTTGGATTTTGTATGATTTATGAAAATGCCCAAAGACAGAAACAAATGAAACAAATAGTCTCTTGCTGAAATGTGGGAATCTCTGCTTCTGGTGGCAAGCAGCCAATCATCCAAGTATGGGAAATCATGGATGTCTTTTAGCCGGAGATGTGTTACTATCACAATGTACTTGGTGAACACCGCAGGTGAGAGCTGTAGTGATAATGAATGGTAAGGTTTGCAATTGGTAATGACTGGCTCTGAGTGAAGCAAGCTGAAGGTCTAATGAGCATATTCAATCTCTGATTTGCAGGCATGGCAGGACTTGCTTGCGCTGTGACCATCCAGAATTTTGCCTTTTTTACATCATGATTTAGGACACTTAAATCTAAAATGGGCCTGAGGTCCTTTGATTTCTTGGTAAGTAAAAAGAATCTGAAATAAACATCGCACCTTCCTAGGCCCTGTTGGATGTTTTTTTTTTTTTAAGGCACTCTCCTGTGATGCTACTCTCTTTTGTCAGGGTAGCACACCCGGGATACGCAAGAAGGACTGCCTTGGAGTTTCTGTGAAAGGACTTGTATAACTTCTACACATTATGCTTCTCTGGCTTGGTGTTTATGTCAGCACCTCTTTTTTTCAGTGCAGTGTTCTTCACCCACCCAGCAGTCTTGCCATGGGTGACGGACAACTATATCAGGTTTCAGCGTTTTTGACAGCTAGATTTGAAATAAAGAATGCCTTACTCCTGATGCCACCTTCAGGTTTGGGATCAATATTGAGTCAACACAATTCTGTTATTTGATGTCCTCCGTATAACTAGAATTTGCTAAATCCTTCCTTATCTTCTGAAAAATGCTGGAAATGAGAGGAAAGGGGGGGGGGGGGCATCAAAGAACGTTCCTGTCCAAGGAAGTGAAAAAAAAAGAAGCTATGTTCTTACCATAATGTTCCATCATTGTTGTTCATCTTCATTCATTCATTACTGATAGGTGTTGGTTCCGTCCTCGGAACAGAGTTGGCCTTGTAACAAGCTCGTGCCAGCCAAAAAAACTCTTGACTAAGCTTTTATCCACAATGCCCTACTCACTGTTACCTCAGATCGAGTTTGCCCATTATAAGTAAAGCAGAGGTCGTCTCTGAGCAGAAACCCTAAAAAAGGAGTAGGACCAAATTCAATCCCCCAGGAATCTCTGGAGGGGGAAGGAGGGTGGGACATAATGAATGAATGAATGAAGATGAACAACACAGATGGAACGTTATGGCAAGAACATAACCTCTTTATCTGATGTTGTTCATCTTCATTCATTCCTTACTGATGGGACAGATTCCCTAGCTACCTTTAGTCTTGGGAGGCCCTTTTATGGAAGGATGTTCCCGAGTACCACTGAACCAAAAGATGCTCTTCCCCTGGATGTCAAATCCAATTTGTAATGAGTGATAAAGGTTTGAGGGGTAGCCCAAGTTACAGCTGCACAAATATCATTCATTGAAGCCTTTGCATGAAAAGCAACAGAAGTTGCTACTGACCTGATGGAATGTGCTGACTTTGCTTGGTAGAGGAATTTTATTTCGTTGGTAAATCAGTGATGTACAGTTTCTCAACCACCTGAACAAGGTTATTTTTGAGACAGGGTTTATCAATTGTGGGCCTGAATAGGACACGAACAGCTGGTCTGATTTACGTACTGACTTAGTTCTGTCCAAGTAAAAACGTAACTGTACATGAACATCCAGCAAATGAAGACAGTATTCAACTTTGAAGGTTGAGGAAAAAGACTGGAAAGGTTAATTGTCAAGTCTGAGATAACCTTGGGCATTAAGGATGGATTAGTCCGGAGTGATACGCTGTCTTTATGAAATACCATATAAGGGCATTTAATACACAAAGCCTGAAGCTCTGGAATGCATCTGGCTGATGTGACAGCTATCAAAAATAGAGATTTCCAGGACAGGAACTTTAGGTCGCAAGTGGAAGCAGGTTCAAAGGGTGATCGCGTGAGGGATTGTAGTACTAGTGTTAAATTTCAAGGTTCGATGGTTTCCCTGTGGGTGGTCTGATATGCAAGACACCTCTTAAGAAAGTTTTGCAGAGACGATGGGAGATTAGCGACGAGTCTTGAAACCCATTATGGAAGTTTGAGATAGCAGCTAAGTGTACTCCAATGATTGTGGCTGCTGCTCCTGAATGGGGAAGACTTGATAAATAATCCAAAACCACACTAACAGGAACTGAACAAGGGTCTAATTGTCTTTGTCGGGACCAAATAAGAAACCTCTTCCAATTGCTGATATAGATTTTACTGGTGGATGGTTTATGTGAAGCCAGAAGGATATTACACAATGGGGAGGTAAGATTATTCTGCCTGGCGATTACCAAAAGTGGAGAAACCAAGCTGTCAGCTTGAGACCGGAAGTGTTTGGGTGAGTCAACCCTTGTGGGTGTGAGATCAGTTCTGGAGTTGGATCCAGAATCCATGGGTGTTCTACTAGATGAGGCCAAAGGAAGGGAAACTGAACTTGTCGTGGCCAGTAAGGAGCAATGAGGATTACTCTGCTTCTCAAATGAAGGGGTTTCTTTAGAAATAGGGGGATCAGGGGGAAGGGATGGGAAAGCATACAGAGGTCCCGTGGGCCAATCGTGAATGAGAGCGTCCCTTGGGAACCCACTCTGTGAGGGAATTAGGACGAAGTAGCTGCTGCATTTGTGGTTTGCTGGAGAGGCAAATAGGTTGCAGCAAGGCTGGCCCCTGCAGCTAAAGATCTTTCCTGCAACAATAGGATTGAGGGACCACTCGTGAGGCAGTAGGATGGATCTGCTCAGCTTGTCTCCAATCACACTGGAACTCCCGAGAATATGCATTGCAATTATAAAGCATTTGGAAGCTATCGCCCATTGCCAAATTCTCATGGCTTCTCGACACAACAGGTAGGACTTACTTCCGCCTTGTTTGGTGATGACTACTGACATGTTGTCTGACTGAACAGCAATGGTCCCTGATGGAAAGATGGATTGAAATGCTTGCAACGCTAGAAGCACTGCCCTCAGTTCTAGGACACTAATATGCAGGTGAGCCTGCCCCCCACCCTATCAGGGAAGCGTCCATAGTCACTGTGGCCCAGGGCTGTTGTGGGTAAAAGGGTGACTCCATTGTTGTTTGCATCGCTGAGTTATCCATATTTGAAAGGACAAGGGATGTTGTAAGGGGTACCAATGTGTTAAAAGGAGCCATTGGAGAATTCTCATGTGTAGTCTTGCCAAGGGCACCCTGGTAATTGACGCTGCCATGGAACCGATGAGCTGAAGGACTGTGAGCTGGGACTAGATTTTAGCAGAGTATCACCCGGATTTGAGATCTTATCCTGTGTAGTCTGTGGTCCGGGAGAGAAACTAGGCATGCATTTGTGTTGAAAATCACTCCACTAAATTCTAAGGATTGAGAGGTAATCAGGTTGCACTTTCCCCAGTTTATTGAGATTCCCAGAGATTCTACTAGTCTGAGTGTGTAGTTTAGTGCTATCTCCAGTAGCCGCTTGGTGGGGGCAGTGAGGAGCCAATCGTTTAGATATGGAAACACCCGGAATCCTTGTAGTCTACAGTGAGCTGTTACCACTACCATGCACTTGGTGAACACACTGGGGGCTGTAGAGTCCAAAGAGCAGCATGCGGAATTGAAAGTGATTGGCCCCTAGCCGGAAGCGAAGAAATCTTCTGGAGCATTTGTCCATTTTTATGTGGTAATACGCATCCTGAAGATCTACTGAGAATAGCCAATCGTCTTTTTCCAAGAAAGGGAGGATAGACTGAACCTTGACCATCCGGAATTTTTCTTGTTTAACAAATTTGTTTAGGATGCCGAGATCCAGAATTGGTCTCCAATATCCTGTCTTCTTTGGCACTAAAAAGAATCTTGAGAAGAATCCGGATCCTATCTGGTCTGGTGGGACTGTCTGGATGACTCTTTTTTGAAGCAGCTTTTGAATTTCTAGCGCTGCTGTTTCCCTTTGACTGGGTGGAACGTCGGGAATTCGACATGGTGACTTTGGGTAAAGATTTCATGGGATGTGGTATCCTCTGGTTATGCTCCACTGTACTCATAAAGCTATTGTTATTGTTAGGCAGGCAGAAAGGCGCAAGAAAAAACGTCCCCCGACTGCTTCCAGAAGAAAATAATCCGGCGCCGATTGGGTTGTCTACAGAAATAATCACTGGAGCCCTGGTTACGCGGATCCCCTCTGCCCCTGTAGGGGTGCCTTCCGGATGAGTTACCCCCTCTGCCCCGGGGAGTATACTCGCCACGTGTGTCACGGAAAGGACCCTGCGATTTCTTGCACCACATCTTTCCACTCCTCTGGTTCCTAGTGTATGGATGCTGAGGAGTGAAAAAACACACACCCACGGCAGACAGGGTCTTGATGTCCTTCTCACACCTGGCCAATGGTGTCTTTCAATTTTGGGCCGAAAAAGGAAAAAGCTTCCACTGGAGCGTTAAGGATGGAAGACTTAAAAGGGTCCACAAAGGCGCATCCAGGTGTGACGTCTCATGATGAGACTGAACCCACTGCTCCTTCAGTGGGGTGAGAAATTAGATGCATGGCGGATTTGGATATGGATTCCAGGGTAGCTAACTGCAAGGCAACTTTGTTGCAGACCTCGTCAGAATCAGCTCCTGCTATGGATTCAGAAAGTTCAGTGACTAAGTCTCAATGAAGCCTGGTGAAGTGTGCCAGATAATTCAAAGACCTAACACAGCAAAGGTCGATGATGCAAAGACTCGCTTCCCTAGCCCGTCCACCGCCCAAGACTCCCTGTCTGGGGGGTGGAAAATCTGGCTCTCCTCGGCCAGTTCCTTTTTTGTGGCAGCCGACCACCATTGCGTCTAATGGAGGACCCTTGGACCAGTGTGGGTGCTGCTCAGGAGTTGATGAAATTTTGTCTGGCCTCCATGGGATCAGTTCAGTGGTATCAGGACTCTTCCATGCGCACTGCACGATGAGCTGAACTAGCTCATCTGCAGGCAGGGTCACCCGAGAAGTAGAGGGTTGAGCATGAAAAGCCTGCAGGAACACGGACTCCTCAGAGGGATTGCTGGGCTTCCAGTCACCCCTCTGCTTAAGTATTTCAAGGATGTCTCCAAATGAGACATCATCAGGGGATGACTGTGGGGACCCCGCCCCTTCATCATAGTCCATGTCCTCGGTGAGAGACTCCTCAGGTGAGTCCACATGCTTTCTCTTGCATGTCCTCTTGTGTGGTACCTCTTCAGCAGGAGCTTCTGAAGAGGACTCTGAAGAAGGGGCACCCTGCAGTAGGGTATCCAGAGGCTCTTGTGCTCGATGTCCCAAAACAGTGGCTTGTGTCAGCTGCAGCTCAGAGGGAGGACATATCTGGAGTTCAGATGCCGACAGCTTGCCTGCAAAGGTAATGGCCCTCTCCACTGCTTGTAAAGCTTGCCCGCCAGAAGAGGGATGGGAGTCCAGAACAGTGAAGGACATCCTCGGAACTGGGGTCACACCCCGGTCTGACAAGCCCACTCCCATGGACAGAGCCTCAAGGGAACTCAGTGCTGACAGTGCTCCTGGAACCGTGGCAGACAGCATCGTAGAAAAACCCAGAGCTGTACCAGGTGCCAAGGAGCCCACAGTCCAGACATGAACCTGAGGATGGCCCAGCTCAGAGCGAGTCGAAGGCCAAAGGGGCAGCTCCGGATCCACAGTGAGATCCACTAGTGGTACCAAAGGTGTGGGATCCGAGAAAGGTGTCGGTGCCAAGTACTTCGAAACCTACAAAGAGGTCAAAGGAGGAGAATAAGCTGGAGTCCGTGGAGACAGATTCTCAAGGCCAAAAGGGAATGGGGTCTTAGAAGGTGTAGCAATTCCTCTGGCCATCATCAGCTGGTCAACAAGATGCACCAAGTCCAATTCCATGAGGCTCCTGGTCGATCTAGTAGATATCCCCGATGGGGACCCTGGCCATTTTAAAAAGGGCTAAATTACTGCCAACAAAAGGATCCAATGAAGAGGAGTAATGGGTCCATGCAGTATGGTCTATTGGCACCAATGTCTCGAGTTTAGAGACCTGTGTAGCAGGGGGGTCTAAACTTGGAACAGATACTGTGGGCAAGCTCGGTGCTGTGGATGTAATAGGTGTCATGGTCGGTGTGGAAGTCAAAATTTGCAGTTTAGGCAGGGTTGGTGCTGTAGACAGTCGGTGCCGAAATAGGCACTGACAATACAATGATTGTTGATGGTAATGAAGACGGTGCCGTAGAAGCTGGTTTTAACTCTGGAGCCGAAAGGGTCATTTTTGGAACTTTTGGTTTTGGTTCCTCCTTCCTATCACTGGAAAATTAAGAAGGAACTGAATGTGGTCTTTTTTATGCTCTTTATGCTCTTTTCTGGGAGGCGGTGAGCCCCCCCGACACAGTGATAGCCTCTGAGAAGGGTGTCTTAAGGAGTCCCTTCAGAATCAACTTGTTTCTCCTTTCATTAAGGATTCGAGAACTGAACCCCTGGCAAATAGTACAAGGAGGCCATACAAAAAGATGGGGAACTCCCAAACAATATACACATGTATCACTGTTAGGTATCTTATAACTACACTTGTTGCACTGTTTAAACCCTGAAGCTCCTTTTTTCTCAGACAACATACCACAATACACATATCCAATAATACTGAGAAAGGTAAAGAGGAAACTTTTTTTTTTTTTTTTTTTTTTTTGAAAAGGGAAGTAAAGAGAAGGAAAGAAATACTAGCAATGGTACTGAAGGATTATCACAGAGGTAAAGGGAAAGGGCCGTACCAACAATGGTACTAGAGATTACCGTAAGGTATTTGAGGAAAAAGAAACTGGAAAGCTACTCAAACGTGAAAATTAACGATAGGTTAAAGAGGGAGTTTAGAATGAAAAATAAGGTGAAACAATTCAAGAAAAACACTTTTATATGCAAAAAACTAAGTACTTAGCTGAGAGCTGCTTTGACACGGCTTCTTGGCTACGTGGCAAATGAGATCTCAGGTAACAGGGAGAAGGGCATTGTGGGTAAAAGCTTAGCTCGAGAGTTTTTTTGGCTGGCACAAGCTTATTACAAGGTCAACTCGGTTCTGAGGATGGAACCAACACGCCATCAATCAGGAATGAATGAAGATTAACAACATCAGATCATCAGTTCCATGCCTTTTTGCTAGGTGCCTTGCAACAGAAATGTTTCAGTCATCTGTTGAGTTTGGAAGTAAACATATCTATCTGAGGGATTCTCCACTGCTGGACTATTTGGACCTTCTGATGTAGCATCTACTTGTCAGGGTCTGAACAGGATCTGCTTAGAAAGTCTGCCATTGTATTCCATTCTGAAGGAATGTCAGCTGACAGAAGGAATAAGTTTTGATGTATTGCTATGTCCCAAGCAATCAGAGCTATTCTACAAAGGGATACAGACCCTGTTCCTTCCTATTTGCTTATGTACCACCTTACAGTGGTATTTGGGTGCAAACTATGTTTGGGGCAAACTTCAATTACTGTTGGTGAGACTGCACTATTAGGTACTAGGCCAGGAATTATAAATGTGATATACAGTGCAGAACTTATTTTGGGTCTGGCAGGTACTGGGTATTACCTGAGGCAGCAGTGTGCATTTATCTTATGCAATCCATGGAGTTTGCTAGGTAAAGATAGAACATTTTTAGTAGATTTCCAAGTCTTTCTTCTGTATCATACATACATGCATAAACACTTGCAAACAATCTAAAATCACCAACTGAACTACTGCATGTTTTTTTGAAGGTGGAAGGAAACAAGTGCACCCAAAGGAAAAAAAAAAAACAACAGGAACATAGGGAGGACATGCAGACTCCACAAAGAAGATACCCCAAAACAGGCAACAATGCTACCCCTTCACCATTGTGCCACTCCTTTAGGTAGGTCAGAAAACAGGGATGCCATCATTGTACTTTGATTTTAATTTCCATAGACAGAGATTATGAAGATTAACAAAGCTGTTCTTACATTGTGGCCTGGTCTTAATACATGCCGAGTTGTGGAAAGTAGCTTGTTATTCTGCTAGGTAGTTGAATGTCTACAGATGGACTAATTTTTTCAGGCATTTTGGATAAAGGGGATAGGATGGCTGTAGGTCTACAGTTTGCTACTCCAAGATATTTGCTGCCTCTAAGTTAGGAGGCAATGCATGATGTACAACTGGAAACATTAGGTATGCCATGGCCTTTGCAGCAATACTAAGACATTTTGATGGTAAGTTATCGATTGCTACAGAAGTGGGTTTGTTAAGGGGTTTAGTCATGCTTATACAGTGTAAATTAAATGTGTAGGCTATATTGCCTGGTGTTTCACAGGGGTAAGGGCAAGGTTGGGAATTTCTATCAAGCTGTTGAAGGTTATTGACTGTTGACTAAACACTGATTGCTGACCATTTTTTTCTTGTGGGTGGTTTGGTATTTACAATAGTCTTCCTGTAGGCTAGTGTAGTACTTCTGTTTAGCTTCATGGACAGTATTTTTAGTTTGGTTGTGTACGTGCTAATATTGCTGTAAACTGTTTGCTGCTTCTTTCTGATATTTTCCATGTTTTATCTAAACCATGCATTAGACATTCTGTTTCTGGTGGTAGCCACAAAAAGTTTTTGATACGACTCTTCCCACAAGGAGGGACTAGGGAGTTTTATATGATGATAAAGGTTTAGTTAGCGTGAACTGCTTCTTCACCTAGAGTTAAGAGTTTTTAATGGTTACCATTTGCTAGGCTTAAGGACAGTTACACAAGTTTCATTGTTGAACTTAAGTTTGTTTCTGATTTCTGACTACGTAATACTGGACATTTCTAAATATACTGACATGTTTCCATGTGGGTCTGGGTTGTGGCATACATTCTATAAAAGGTAACTTTACTTAGGTCAACTGTTAGCATCTAATACTTTCTTCTTCCAGAAGCTTTATTGTTCTAGTAGATGTCTGTATAAGCTGAGTGATTCTGCAGAGAATTTATTTTGGTACTCTCAAAAAAATATATAATACAATTACAAAGGTGTACTTTTTCTTGAAATACATATGCAGTGAAGTATGTCCCCAGATGCTGACACATCTGCACTATGAAGTATGCAGAGTGCTGCTACACATATTGACTTGTGTGTGCCAATTTTAAATGTATAGCTACCAAGATCTCAGCCTTACAGATTAATGGAATTTGTGCTGCATGTCAAGGTTAAACTTTTTTTTAAACAAATAATGGGTACACCTCCAGCTCTTTTCACAGTATGGCCATTACAGATTATATCACACCAAGCATACAGCATTTCCTCATCTTTTATGTATGATTTAAGCCATTCAGTATGAAAAATTGGGATACCATTAACAACATAGGTTATGAAGGTTAGTAAAGCTGCTCTAAAGTGGCCTGGGCTAAATTCAAGTAAGATTTTGCAGAGTCACTTGCATTTGGTTGCTGCAATTATGCCTAGGGTATAGAGATATGACCAGTTGTGCAAGTGTATTATTTTGTTTCAAAGACTAAGGGTATTTATATGGCAAAGTTTTTATTCCAGTAATACAGCACCAGAAAGCAGTAATGGGATTGTACAAGATAGAATTCTGAATGACAGGTCCTGGGTTAGGGTGAATTTCTTCGAATTTATGAAGTAATTTGGATACACAATTACAGTGTGTTTTAATTTTTTCATAGCAAGGTTTGGATCTATGTGGTTTGCTTATTTGTAAGTTATTTATTAGCTCATGTTTTAGTATTAGGTAGTCTTCTGTGCCACACTTGAATATTTGGAAATGGACATTTGTAGATGTGAGGATGTGTGCTTATGCGTGTATGTGAGGGTAACAACAGTATTATTGTAAGTGATAGTTGACAGTTAATGAGTATCATCAGAAGGAGGAGGAAAAACTACGTAATACTAGATTCTGTGCTATTTTGAACAGGTAATACTTGTTTTATGATTGTGTCTTTCTGTCATCTTGTTGGTCTGGATGTTGCTCATTTTCTAAGTTAATGGTAAGTTAACTGCAAGATCGCTTGTCACTTTTTATAGTGCATTTGCTTGATTACTTTTTTTTTTAAACACCTTTATTGAATTATCACTTGTGACAAAGGCAAATTTACATTATACAACAATAATCAAGCTATTAACAAATTAACATTAACAAACATTACACTTCACATATATTGCAATATATAATAAAATCTAAGCAGCATTGCGTAAATTATTCAGTTCCTGCCCCTTTTTTAAACAAAATCTTTATTAAACTATCACTTATGACATAAGAATTATGCTTTTAATAGTTACATAATGAGTTCAAATGTTACTGTGGTTCATACTGAAGAATGTAAGTATGTACTAGGATGAAACTTTGAGAGAAGTGATTCTGCAGGTTAAATGTATGAAAGTAAGTGTATATTGGGGATGGACTCAGTTTAAGGGAAGTGGTGTGATGGGGAATTAAACAGTGAAATACATAACGATGAACTGGGACCGATTTTAACTGGATGAAGGAGAAACCCACTATAAAGGGAAACATGTAGGGGTGGGAGGGAACATATGGATATAATTTAGTGTAGCCAATCAACCAGCACATTTCTGGGGTGACATGGGGAACAATGCAACCATAGGGAGAACAAGCAAACAGCAGAAATAGTTATTAGAACTCAGGACTGAACCTCAGATTTTGGAGCTGCATTGAGGTGCCCAAAATCCATATTGAATTATCCAGATGTTTCTTTTAATAAAGACTATGCTCAGATCACATGACACTGAGAATGAATGGCCATTTACAGAATTCAAAAAACACTGATGAAGGCTTATATAGCCGAAATCAGTATGTGAATGTGAATATGCAATAAAGTGCTATAATCTGGTTCCACTAAGACTGCTGGCCTGTTCTGCTTTTTGCATTTACAGAATTCACCATAATCTGTAACAGGATTTAAGTTACCCACTTCTAAATCTGAGGGGACATGGTTTATACATTTCAGTGCCTATAGTCTGTGAAACAAAGCTGTCTACAGCTTCAGGCACAGCTATGTACACTAATCTTGCCTACAACAGCCATCTCTAAAACCTGCCTAAAGCCCTACCAAATATGGCTATGAAGACAATTGCCTCATGTACACAGACAACCCTCTCCTCCTACCACCCAACACTACAACCTGTGAGAGATGCACTTACATAGCCAAAATGGAAGCAAAGCTCTCTCCACCCAAGATTGTGCTAAATAGTCAAGAGGAGAAGGTTAACACCCACACTACACCTCAAGCAACACATAGCCCTTCTAAACCCGCACCACCAACACCCACATATAGCAACACTAAATCCACATATGCAGAGACCCTTAACTGTAACCTGCCCAAGCAACAAAGACCTCTGAAGCTGAAACGCAAACAAACACCAATCACAACCAATGTGTCACATAGTTCACAACACCAGTGTGCCACCCAACAACAGCCCCTAAGGCAAGACAATGTACCTAACACTTTAGTCATACGTGACTCTATAGTCCGGCACACTGATGTCCCTCTCACCAGGTTGAATAAGGAGAAAATTACAGTCAGCTGCCTGTCGGGTGCCAGGATCCGCCACATAACGCATGCACTCAAGTCACTCCACAACAAGTACAAATATGACTCTGTCATTGTCCATGTTGGAGTGAATGACTTGAGACGTACGTCCCTGGACTACATGAAAAGAGACATGGAAGAGCTCTCGGATCATGTGGCCCAGGCAGGTATGACCCTAGCCCTGAGTAGCATCCTGCCTTCGCCCAGAATGATACCACAATATAAGGATAAAATGATTGACTTCAACAACTGGCTAAGCTTATGGTGTCATTCAAAGGGGATCCAGTATCTGTCTGCCTGGGATGACATGATTGACAGACCACGATGCTTTGCCAGAGATGGTCTGCACCTGTCGCCCCTGGGATTCAGGTTACTGGCTAAGGCTCTTGCCACCCCTATAGTGCCTTTTTTAGGCAAACTTCACAGGACAAAACCACCACCGTAACAGGTACAAGCATGCAAAATCTGAAGGTAATGCTACTCAATGCTAGAAGTCTAAACCTCAAAATGCACTCTCTCGAGGCACTCCTAAAAATGGAGAACATCGATATCTGTGCAGTAACTGAGACCTGGTTCAAAGCTCCAGAGAGCACCCCTGCAATACCAGGCTACAACTCTTACCACACTTTTCGGCCACCAATCCAGGACCGAAACACTAAAGGTGGAGGAGTGTCAATATTCACCAAGGATATTCACACCACCAGGCTAGTTGGCCAACACAATGTGTCTGAAATTCTCCAAGTGCAACTAACACTAGGTAAGACTGCAATCCAAATTGTAGCTTGCTACAGATCCCCCACCATACCCCAAGATTCTCACTACACCTTTCTAAACATACTGGAAAATATTAAGATAGAACCAAACACCCTAATACTGGGTGATTTTAACTACCCTGCCATTAACTGGGAAAACTACTCATGTCCCAACACCTTTGGGCAACGGTTCTTGGAATTCATAAATTCCAACGCCCTGGATCAACTAATCCATAGTCCCACCAGGGGCTCCAATATCCTAGACCTGGTCATTACCAACATGGCAAATCAATGCTCCATACCTATGGTCACCCCTCGTTAGTCAGGTTTGACCATAAGCTAATCACCCTTAACATCCACATCCCACCCCACCCCCAGTAAAGAAACCACCATAAACAACTTCTCCAAAGCCAACTTCATGCTACTCAAGTCAGAAGTGACAAACTTCATGAAACCCATGCAGACAGGAACTGAAAGTTCAACTGCTGAATCCTACACTAAGGCACTGTATGAGCACATCCACTCATGCATGAATCGTGCCATCCCAAATAGAACCAAAATGCTCTCATCCAAAAAAAGGAAGCCAATCTGGTGGTCCCCTGCCATAAACAAACTTTACAACAAAAAGGAAGAAACTTTTGCAGAAAAGAGGAAAATCCCAGGATGCAAAAAACTCCCTTACTAGCCTCAGTAAGAAACTGAGATGCCTCATAAAATCCTCCAAAGCTAGTTATGAAAATAAAATTGCCAAAGATTCCAAAGACAACCACAAAGCATTCTATAACTATGTCAAGAATCTAAATGGCAATGCTCAGATCTGCTCTGAGCTAAAACAGAATGGCAATAAATATACTGATCCAAAGGATATTGCCAATATCCTGGCAGATCGATTCAGTGCCAACTTCACCCCCTCTCACCCCTTAAATGGCCCATCTCAATACCGGAAGATTGCCAAATTCCAGTAATAACGGCCACACAGGTACAAAACGCACTCTCTAAAGCCAAGAATACAGCATCCATGGGACCAGATGACATTCCAGGCTGTGTACTACATGAACTACAATATGAACTGGCACCTCACCTAAGTGTCATGTTTAATCATAGCCTCACCTCAGGTTTCGTGCCCACTGAGTGGCGCAGAGCTACAGTTATCCCAATCCACAAGGGGGGATCCACCTTGGATCCCGGAAACTACGTCCCATCAGTCTGACAAGCCTTATCTGCAAGGCCATGGAGCGTATTATCATGGAACTTATAAACAAAGACATTGGCAACCTTCAAACACTGGACCCCACCCAGTTTGGGTTTGTGAAGGGCCGATCTTGTCTCCTGAACCTGATTGACTTCTTTGAATCAGTCTCCAGAGCCATGGACAAGGGTAAGGTGGTCCACACAGCCTATCTAGACCTTGCCAAGGCCTTTGACACCATCCCCCACTCTGGAATCATAGATAAACTTACTAAGTTGGGTATTAATCCCTATGTCACCCAATGGGTTGCTAAATGGCTTACTGATAGAACCCACACTGTAAAAGTAGCCGACTCCAAATCCAGCTCCAGACAAGTGACAAGTGGAGTACCTCAGGGTTCAGTCCTGGGGCGCTCTTGTTTGGCATCTACTTCTCTGAAGTACAGGTCAACACTAAGGGACTCTAGCTAACAAAGTTTGCAGATGACTGCAAACTGGGAGCCATTATTTAATCCCCAAATGATGTGGATACTCTACAAAAGGGCCTTACAGAAACAGATGCTTGGTGCCAGAGCCATGGGCTCAAGCTCAATGCCAAGAAATGTATTGTTATCCCTTTGGGAAAAACATGTATCCATGAATTACCATATAGGTGGCAGTACACTAAACACAGAAAGTGTGATAAGAGACTTAGGGACACAGGTGGACAGTGGTCTCACCTTCGATAACCACATCGCCACAACAGTCAGGAAATCCTTCTATGTGGCACACCTCATCACGAAGGGCTTTTCATCCAGAAAGAAGGAGGTCATTGTCCCACTGTACTCATCCCTCATTAGACCCATTATAGAATACAACGCCCCATTTGGTATGTACCTCTCAAGACATCTGCAACAACTGGAAAGGCCTCAGAAATACCTCACTAAAAGAATCACAGGCCTAAAGCAGATGCCCTACGCTGACCGCCTTAAAAAACTCCAGCTATACTCTGTCGCATATCGTCTACTCAGAGGCGATCTCTGCTCAACATACAAGGCCATGTCAAACCCAGAGCTGTTGGACATGCTACACAAAGAAATCCCAATCCCTCAGAGCTACACGCTCCAGGGATCTAAACCTTGTCATCACAATAAACAAAACATGCTGGAGGGATAGGTTCCTGACCCAGAGACTCCCCAGACTCTGGAATAGATTGCCCATACATGTCAAGCAGAGTGCCTCTTTGGACCTCTTCAAGAGGAACCTTGACGATTGGATGGGAGAAAGGAAATTCACCCCAGGGATCACGTCAGTCGCCCTGCTAGACAGGGGTCCAGGAAAGTAAATAATGTGGGAAGAAACAGCCAGGGAATTGTTATGGCTAGGCTTGTATAGGCCCTAGGGCTGATAGCCTAGTACCAACCTATGAACCTATAAGACGGCATAGCTATCAGCATGTCAAAATTACATCAGCCAAACACAATGAATTAATATACAATTCCCTATCTTTTTCAGTATTAAAAGACCCTGTCTAGAAAATCAAGCTACATCAACACGTAGCCTTCATAAGCCCACTTGGCATATAAACTGGAAAAATACTGACAGAGATGTATGGAAACCAGCACTGCAAGGAGTACAAATATAGAGTGAACAACTTTTTCTGCTCATAGGTGCACCTGTCCTGTCTCAAAGAACATGTTACTAATGGATGACAAAGAAATGGAAGTCTGCAAAAGTGATACATTTTACAAATGATAAGGGCAGTAGGAAAATTCTGGGGAATTATAAGTCTGTTGAGTTAAACGTGAAAGAGAATAAAGTCATGAAGGAGATCCTGAGATGAAAGGTTAGCTGCTTCCTTACACTACAACAATCTCTGTGACAACTATCATGGTTTGTGGCCAGAAGGCATTGTCAGTCAAACTTGATTCAGATTTACAACTAAGCTACATGATAATATGACAGCGAAGTACATACATACACACTGCCTTTCTGGACTTGGTAAGGCTTCTGCGTTGGACTTGTACAGACAGCTTCTATGAAAACTGCGGAAGCTGGACACAAGACCAATACTAAGACAACAGAATGCAATATAGGTTAGACAGGAAGATAAACAGGGTTGTGTTGAAAACAGCGTAAAAATACAGGGAAACAACTGGTGGAGTACCACACGGGATAATCCTGGGTCTACTAAGCTTCAATGTTTATTTCAGATATATATTAACAAGAACAGAATCAATCGCTGTAAATGACAAAAATATGTGCAGCAGCAGACGATGAGGAGGAGGAACACACTAACCAAAGACCCCGAGAGAACTGATGAAGACAGAAAGATGACAACTGAAGTTCAATGCAGACAACTGTAAAGTACTACACATGGGCCACAAAAACCCTGGAATAAAGTGGAAGTGATGGTAAAAAAATGCAGGCAAAGAAAAGATAACACGTGCATCATATTTGGACTGCACCATTAGTATAAGAGTGAAACAGCCATGCCAAGGACAGACTGCAGAAGCCAAGTTGCAATCCTGGTTAGGCCATACCTTCAGTACTGCATGTAGTACTGATTTCTCCTCCTTATAAGGCTCACCAAGCTGGTGGAAAGAAGTCAGAGGAAATAGGAAATACACGATAAAGGTCTGTGAAATAGCATGGAGAAGGTATGACCACAGATCAGAGGAAATGGAGCTCTTCTCACTAGAAAAAAAGAAAGGTAAAGCATCACACAAAACAAATAATGTAGGACAGACATGAAGGGGTCACCAATGTGCATCAAGGAAGGGGAAGGAGGAACATGAAGCAGAATGCAGAAGGTCAAATACTGCCCTAGATCTGCAAAAGAATATTAACTGACTACAGTTTCTTTCTGCTGCTGAACAATGTAATTTCTTACACTTCATATAATTTAACAAATAAAAACGTACCAATTTTTCAAAAAGTATGTAAGCAATGTTTGCCATTTAATAACTGGAAAGTGGTACAAAACTGTCAAAAAAGTAGGTGCAGACAGAAATGTAGATAAGTAATAGTATCAAAGCAGTAAGAATAACTGAAAGGGACACAGTGTTATTGCTGGTTTTATGTAGGTTAAGTTCTACCTAACAATGATGGAATAGTATATAGAAATGTGTAACCTTGCACAGGGAAATGTTTGAGTACAAGAGGAACCAAACCAACAAGCCAGAACAGGACTAATGCTTCTCAGTAGAAATCTGTCTGTTGGGACTAACACTGCAAAAGGCAAGAATTCTCCCATATGTACGAGCCTTCTGATATCTCCATCATGACAGGAATGCAGATGATGTATCCTGCTTGAATTCAGTTTTAATTGGAGCATTATATTTAAACAGATTTCTAAATAGACTTTGCTAATTCCCAAGAAAGAAAATAGCATCTCAGTGGGACCATGGGATTTCAAAAGCTGATAAACCATAAAGAAAGTGTACATATAAGGTATGATTCTTTAGCTTAATGGTCTGTTAAACAAACTGGGGAGAAAGCAACAACACAGCAAAAGAACAACCTCATCCACCATTTTCACGTGTTGCACTTTCTATTTCTCCCCGCAGAAACATACCTTACATTTTTAGAGTTTAAAAAAAGGAACAAGTCAAATCAAACAAATAGTATAGGGTACAGTATTAGTCAGGCCTATTTTTAATAGCAACTCTGAAGCAACCAGAAACTACAGTTATCTGGCATCTACCAATCCCTATGTGTGCCGGTTAACTGACAGTTTACTGTACTTTGTTACAACAGCTCTCATAAAAAAAATAAATAAATAAATGGTCCACACCCTCACATACTAGTTGGCCTCTAATCTGGGAACAGACTTGGGTTGCTGCAGTATGACAAGTTCTAAATGTCCTTTTACCATTATATACACTAATATAGAAGCAATAAAATGGAGGCAAATACATGGATGTGCTAAACTCTGGCAAAGGCTGGATATACGATGGTTCTCCGTGACAACAGGCAAGGTGATATCCCAAATGTAGTCTATGCTAGTACATCATTATACTTTATGCCTTCCAGTGAAGCCAGAACAGAAAATTGACAAATGAAAATAAACTCCCTTTGATTCAGCTCTATTCCATTCCTTGCTGCAAAAAAGCAGCAGACTCAACTTAAAATAACTGTCTAAGAGAACAAGCTAACTGGAAAGAAGACTTATAAAATAAAAGGGTACAGACCTAAAACCGAGACTTCTGAAGGAATTGTCTGCATGGTTTTCCTTACCAGTCTATGCATTCTGAAGAACATTATCTTTAAACCACAAATGGATGGATTTTTATACTTAGTACCTTCACAAAGTCCTTTCTCCAACATCTGGAAAGGGATTCAATACTGCAGTTAAAACATTTTCATGCATAATTATTTATACTGCAGCAGAAAGGATCTACATTTTCAGTTAACACCCTTAATAATAAACTCTCCAAACCACATTACACCGCACGTAGATGACTGCTTAAAGCAAATATTTTTAGTGTATTCTCTTCAAGTCTGATGGTATGGTTACTTTTAGTTCTTTTTTTTACCTTCTTGGTCAATGAATCATCTGAATCTGATGGCATTCTAGTAGAAACATGGAAAATAACTTCCACAGTAGAGGTAGCATAATACGGTGCAGACTGCCCTGTGCTGCCATTACGTTGCAGACCACCCATGAATCCACAGTGAGTTGAGAGATCAACCTAAGCAACAAACACAAAAAACAAGGTATCAAGCAACCAAGCTATGTAATACAAGTATCAGAATCTTTTAACTCAATTAGAAACAGAAAGTGGAGGATTACGCAATATTAACATGAAACACCCAAGTTTAATAGTAAAATCTGTACTTTTTTCTGAAGCCTTTAAGTATCACTGTTGCATTTTTACCAAGAAAGTAAAGTATTTTAAGACTGGGCAAATGAATTACAAAGCCCAATGTTTCTCCTTCAAAGTTTTAAAGATCATATGCAGAGTCCATCATCTCACTTCACATAACTAAGTTTCTCAATGCATTTTACAGACAGATACTTAAAAAACCTACAAAACATTACTTATTAGATGTTTTTATTAAAACCAACAAAATAATACTTCTTAAATATTTTTATTACTGAAAAACAGAAAGAAAAATTAAAACAACAGTGCTTCTTTTGGATCATTTTGCACACCTGATGCTTTCTCATCTGTGAGCCAGAACACTGAGAAGTACCACCGCAAAATCTGTGTTAATGTAAAATATCAGACCATACCGTTGCATTGGTTTAGTTCTCAGAATGTTAATGATGACAGCATAGTCTGACAGCCATTTCTGATGTAACATAATGGCAGAGATTCTACCACATTTTTTGATTAAAAAATGACTTTTTTTTTAATTAAAACACTTGGTGGAGTATCATGGCAGCCCATCTTACAGAGAAAACAAAATGATCTGTTGCTTTCCATGTTTAAAAGCATTTAAATTATTTAACTGTGCCACCCTAGGAACTATGTGCAGCTCAAACAGCAGTTCATCACAGGAACCTTTGACTGCAGCGATCACTAGAGCTTGCATAACAATGTCACTCTGTGTACTGGACAGCAGTAATACAAAGCCCAATGTTTTACATAACTGTCACATCATCTTGTGGGCTGTTATTGTCCCACAACTGTTCTGTGTTATGGGGCAGATGCACCTTATTCACATACATGTAAAGTTGCACTTTTCTTTTTTTATAGCTTGAAATTTTCAATCCTGCTTCACTTATGGTGAATAAAGAGGTTATGCAGTACATTGGAAGAGGACATATTTTAAATAAATAATCACACATGCATGAATATTACTTGTACTACTACAAAGATATACACATCATACTGAGATGCGAATCTACACCTGAAGAAAATTCATAGTGTGCAACTAAAAATGGATATGTTAAAGCTATCTTGATTATTATCTGGACGGAAAGTACGCTTGTGTAAGTAAATTTAACATAACAGTAGATGTTAGAATAGATCAGTATTGCAGTAGCCCAAGCTATATGGGATGTATCCTGCTGACGACTGGATATATGACCAGTATTCAAAAGTTGTTGGGTGCCTTCGTTGTGCACTGTATATCAGACGGAGCATGAGGACATGCTGGCATAAAGACACACCAGTGCGTCCCAAAATTCAGTGCTTTCTCGCTTCACAGGAAGTTGGAGATCGAGTCCAACATGGATACTTAAGTGCTAAGAGAAAAAAGGAAAAAATGGGGAAGAAGAATCTCACCCTGGCCAAAAGATAGAAAGTTAAGATGCAAAAGGAAATAAAAAAGGCAACAAAGATAAGGGGGGTAGGAGGGAGAGTGTTAGTACTGCAAAAGTGATCTAGTCAAACATCTATAGTTATGGTATGTTTACTTAGACAACTGTATTATGTTCATAAGATCTCTGCTGCAATAGCCTAAGTTACATGTTAAAATGACCAAAGTTTAGATATTTTGGGTGGAGGAAGAAATGTCAGAGTCTATGAGCCCCTGGACAATATCCTAGCAAATTCTGCTCTTGCTCTGGAGAAGGCCTCTATCTTACAATGTTTGGTAAAGGTGTGCACAGATGACCAAATTGCACCTAGAATATATTGAGTCCTCCTCTTTTCAAAAATTTGTAGAACTAACCAAAGCTCTGGTGGAATGAGCTCTGACCTGCAGAGGAATGGACTTTCCATGGTAAGAACGACAAAACTGGATGGCATAGAACAACAGTTTTGGAACTTCCAGTTTAACAATGGCTGCCCTTTCTTCTTACCTTCGAAGAAAACTAAAAGTTGATTTGATGCTCTAAAGTATTTTGTTCTATCAATGTTGTATTGGAGTTGCCTGTGGATGTCCACAGCATCTTGGACTCTCTTGCCCTTAATTTTTGGTTCAGAAACAAACACAAGGGAAATTCACAGACTGATTTTAAAGTGAATTGTGAAAGTACCTTTGCATGAAGGAAAGGTTAGTTCTTAAGGTTACCCCACACCTATGAAATATAAGATAAGGTTGTGTTAAGGAAGGCAATCTTTAACCTAGAGTCGAAACTTCATCTTGGCCTCACCCCACTCTATTACCTTTCTGTCTCTAGTTATTTGCTCCCAAAACATGGCATACTTTGACAATGTTCTCCATTAAATGCCATCCCCCTTCTCTTGCCTATTTTCTTTACCCCTACTTGCAGTCATCCGTAATGGAAAAATCTCCTTTTTCCATTCTTGTGTTGGCTTAATTTTTAAGAATACTTTCTACAACTTTGAGTATAACAGTATAAATTCCCACTCTCAACTTATGATTTCACCCCCCCCCCCGCATCATCATCACTTTTCACTCTGAATTATAACCTTCTGTTTGTGTTATGCAACAGCATAGCTCTAAAACATCCATCCAAATCAGATCATCCTAACCCACCTTGTTTCATTGGGAGGACGAACTTATCCCACTTAAGTCATTTCCTCCCAGATAAATTCCTTCAATTAATTACTGTCCACAGCTTCTCCCCTGGTTGATAAAGATATGCCTGACCTGTAAATAAAACTAAAGGGATTATAGACATTTTCACTGCTTCTGTCATATTAACCATATTCAAAATCAGAAACTTCCAGTTTCTGTTTTTGTGTTATCTTTTGTTTAGTCTCTTCCCACTTACCATTAGCTGCCACAGCAGAACCCTTTTAAATGCATACTAATACTTTTACATCTGTAAACGAAAACTCTGGTTATCAAAGGACAGGTGTAAAGCACATAGGAGCACCAACTTCCATGGTAAGGAAAATGCATTCATCTTCCAGGCGTACTTCTCAACTATCCAGATTTTTGATTCATATTTTTAGTCTGTTCTTCATACAATTTGTGGCAAATTCCAGAGGACTGAAGTCACTAAACAGTGGCACACATTTCAGTTTCAGACTTCAAATCATTCAGAAAATGCAAGTTAACATAAATTCTGTTATTCTAGCTACTTTCTATATTTATAAGAGCAATATTTAAAATATGTCCCTATTTTTGGGCCTTTGTCCTTTCACTACTTTAGGCTCTGTTCACATTTCTTGCACTAAGAAATTAACAGGTATGCTTCCAGGCCCTTCTGGAAGTTGCCCTGAATTATAATTTCATCAGCTGTATGTTGTTAATGGAGACAAACATATATATATATATATATATATATATACATATATATATATATATATATATATATATATATATATATATATCTATATATACATATATATATATATATATATATATATATATATATATATATATATATATATATATATATCTATATATACATATATATATATCTATATATACATATAAATATATATATATATATATACATATAAATATATATATATATATATATATATGTTTTCCAGAGGTGGATAACGTCCTGGAAGATCTCTATGGGTTTAACTTCCATTAGTGGGGTCTGTCCTGGACTTGCTCAGTGTGTCTGCCATAAAGAAGTTTGGTTTAATGGAATATAAGTAGCCTGAAGGGATAGATTATGCTGAAATGCAAGCTGCCAGGCTATCAAGGGTAATTTCAGAGGTGGCAAGACCTGGTCCCCTCTTTCTGTTTGTATACAACACCGCAGTAATGTTGTCTGTGACTGCCAAAGGATGTCCTGGAATCCACAAATAGTTCAGCATCTTCAAAGCATTCATCAATTCCATAATTTCCTTGATGCCTGTGTACTTTTTACTTTAAATAATAGATCTGAAAGACCTTGTACCTTGACTTCCTTGGATGTAGACACATAAGTGAAGTCTGAAACATCGGTGATTACAAAAAAAAAAAGGGACTGCGGGGTAGAAGATCTGGATTCAGAAGCAGTTGGTCTATCCACAAGTGAAGTTCTTTCTTGACAAATTTCACCATAGGGACTTGAAAAGACAGTGTAATAGTTGGTATTCTGTCCATACATATTCGAGAAACCACTGAAACTTTCTCCTGTGTAGCCTGGACCAGACAGTCAACACACCAACCAGGGGTGCAACCATACTGGATCTGGCCCTCAATAATATGGGAGGAGTGCTGCACACCCCCTACTGTAATGCCCTCCCTGGTAAGGTCAGACCACAAAATGGTCTCCTCTGAAGTAAAAATAAAACCTGGACCCCCAGCTAAACCTTGAATATTCAGGAACTATTCTAAGGTTAACATCCTGCTATTAAGTGAGAACCTGGCAAAATTTCAAGCCCCCCATAAACCCTGAGAATACTGATGCTTATGCAGAACTATTCACAGAAACTCTGTTAATACCTGCATAGAGGCAGCTGTACCCACCAGAAAAAAGTACAGAACTAACTCAAAAAACAAGCCACCCTGGTGGAATCACAAAATCAATAGGCTGTATAACAGGAGGAAAAAAAATCATGGCAAAAATTAGGAGATGCAGCACCCAGCAAGATAAAAGCACTCTCATCAAACTAAACAAGCAATTCAGAGGACAAATATAGTCTACTAAAGGCAAATATGAGGTAAGTTTGGCCTCCCAGGCTAAAGACAACCACAAAGCACTCTTTAGCTATGTCTGCAACCTAAAAGTAAATGCACAATTGTGTGCAGAGCTCATTGTAAATTGAGCCACCTATACTGAGCCAAAAGACATAACAAACCTCCTGGCTGATAAATTCAGCTCTAACTTTACCCTGCTCTCCCCCTCAACCTTCCCTCAGGTAATATCATCAAATATAACTCCCCCTACTATCCTTAATGGTCTCAAGACCAAGAATACTGCATCAATGGGCCCAGACAATATCCAAGGATGCCTTCTAAATAGCATGAAACATGACCTATCAGGGCCTCTGGAATTACTATTTAACAGTAGCCTCCAAACATGTTTCGTGCCTCATGAATGGAGCAAGGCAACAGTCATCCCACTGCACAAAGGTGGGCCATCTACAGACCCTAGAAACTACAGACCTATAAGTCTCACTAGTCTTATAGGTAGACAGTTTGTTTCTACCCTGCTTAGATTACTTTTGAATATTTAGTAATTTTGTATATTTCAAATTATATTAACATTTTTTTTTTTTTTTACTTAGGACGAGTTTAAGTTTGCTACTTCTACTACCATATCTGATCTTATTATACAGTAATTAACTAGATATACATGAACTGAAAATCTTCCACACAGAGAAGTTTCTTACACTGTTTTGTAAAGTTCTGAATTTGAGTGCACTGCACATCCCTCTGCCTTTATACCAGCATGCCTTTGTGCTCCCTCAGATGTACAGTGTGCATTGAAGGCAACAAAAAACTTTTGAATACTGGCCAAATGTCTGATCCTTTGCAGCATACACCTCATAGAACTTAGGATATTGCAACAGTGATCTAACAATGAACACCAATCTGAATGATGTAATATCATCCACTCTTAAATGGGACAGGCAAAGAAATGTAAGAAAAACAATAAATACGCATTCTATAAAAGTTATGTTAAAAATGTTTTTCACATTAAACAGAGATTGCAACTTGCTTGGACCCCAATGCCATGCAAAACAGGACAGTAACATTGTAATTTAGACAATGGAACTAACTACAGGGCAGGTCTCAAACTGGGCCTTTGCACATGCTCTTTCAACTTATTAAGAATAAAGAAGTTATGTACTCACCATAACGTTCCATCCGAGTAGGTACTTCATTTGTCTGCAACCTGTGGATATCGGATCCAACCTCGGATCTGAGCCGGCAGCTTTACTAGCTAAAAGATCCGAGCTCCTGGCTCCTCCCCTTTACCCATAATCCCCTGCTACATGCTCCCTTTCCTCAGATCGAGTTTGCTTAATCTAACAACTAAGACTCTCGACAGAGGACCAAGTAATGCCTAAACACATGAAACAATCTCAATCATGATCAGGAACCACGACAATGGTTAGGGAGGCATGGAGGGGGGGGGGGGGTCGGTTGCAGACAAATGAAGTACCTACTCAGATGGAACGTTATGGTGAGTACATAACTTCTTTATCTGAAATAGTTACTTCATTTGCTCTGCAACCTGTGGGACAGAGTCCCCAGCTACCTAAAACCTTGGGAGGCCCTCAAGGAAGGATATTCCGAAGCACCGCGGAGCCAATGGAAGCCCTACTCCTGGATATCATATCCAATTTATAATGAGAAATGAATGTATGGGAAGAGGACCAAGTAGCTGCTGAACATATGTCGTCCAGGGGAACCCTGGACCAGAAGGCTGCTGATGTGGCTATGGATCGGGTTGAGTGGGCATGGACTCCGATAGGAGCAGGTTTACCTGAGGCTACATACGCATGAATGATGCACTGTGAAATCCAATTTGCTAAGGTAACTTTGGTAATAGCTCTACCCAGAGCAGATTTGGCAAAGGACACAAACAATTGATCAGCCTTGCGAGTATCCTTCGTCCTGTGCAAGTAAAAACGTAGTTGTCTATGTACATCCAACTTGTGTAATTTGTATTCCCCTTTGTTCTGAAAGTTGGGAAAGAACACTGGTAAATTAATCGACTGATTAATTTTCCACTCCAAAGCCACCTTTGGTAAGAAGGAAGGGTTAATCCTGAGAGACACTCTATCCCTATGAAAGATTAGATAAGGGGGTTTCATGCAAAGGGCTTGAAGTTCCAAAACCCTCCTGGCTGAAGTAATAGCAACTAGAAAGGCTGTTTTCTATGATAAGAACTTTAATGGAACTGAGGCGACAGGCTCAAAAGGTGGGCTTGTCAATGCTTGTAAAACCAAAGTTAGGTCCCATGGTGGGACCGCAGTCTTAACTGGTGGTTTCAATAGAAAAATACCTTTCAAGAAGGTTTTGCACATCTTCGCAGAAGCTAAAGATCCCAGCCCATCCCCTACATGAAAATGGGAAATGGCTGCCAATTGTACTTTAACTGTAGATGCACTGGCTCCTTGATGAAAAATGTGTGACAGAAAATCAAGAACCGCCGGAACAGGGACGGTAAAGGGATCGAAGCCCTTGTGCTTAGCCCAGACAGAAAAACGCTTCCATTTACTACTGTAAATTTTCCTGGTAGCAGGCTTGTGAGCCGCTAACAGAATGGCCTTCACTGGTGATGAGATGCTGGGAGTCCTTGCCATCAGTGGAACTGGATCAACCAAGCCGCGAGCTTCAGGTTTACCAGGTTCGGGGGTTGCAATCCCGCAGGATGCGAAATCAGATCTGGAATGGGATCTAAGATCCATGGAGGAACTAAACTGTGAGATGGTAGAGAAGGGAACCAGATCTGGCAGGGCCAGAATGGGGCTATGAGGATAATTCTGCTCCCCAACCGACGTGCTTTCTGAATGAACTTCGTCATAAGAAGAAGGGGGGATAAGCATAGAGGAGACCGGGTGGCCAAGCATGAACCAAAGCGTCTCTGGGGCTCTCCCCTGGTGGGGGAAGTATCGTGAAAAACTTGCTGCACTTTGTGTTTGACGGAGTAGCGAAAAGATCGCAGCAAGGTAGACCCCATTTGAGGAAGATCTGTTTCGCAACTGATGTTTTCAGAGACCACTCGTACGGTGTGAGGATCACGTGACTCAGTTTGTCTGCCAGAATGTTGGACTGACCCGTAATGTGCGTTGCTACCAGAAAGCGGTTGGTGGATATCACCCACTCCCAAACTCTCATAGCCTCCCGACAAAGGGGATAAGATCTGGTCCCTCCCTGTTTGTTTATGTACCAGACTACCGCCATGTTGTCTGTTTGAACCACAACAGTCCCTAGAGGAAGAAGGTCGTGGAGAGCTTGCAACGCCAGAAGCACCGCCCTCATCTCTAGGACATTGATATGCAAAACGGTCTCTAAGGGGGTCCACGGCCTTGGACGGTTCTGCCCAAAGAATGCCCCCCCCCAGGTGAGAAGCATCCGTGGTCAACGTGGCTTGGGGTGGAGGCATCACAAAGGGTCTCCCTTCCCGCAGCTCCTGTGAGCGAAGCCACCAGAGGAGGGAGTCCCTGCAAGCCCTGCTCTGGGGAATAGGGGTTTTCAACGGATGTAGCAACAGAGACCATTGGACTTGAAGGGTCCATTGCAAAATCCTCATTCGTAGACGCACATGTAGGCAAAGACTGATTGCCGCCTGCCATAGAGCCTAGTGCTCTCAGGACCAACTCTGCCGATGGAGCTGAGTTCTGAAGGAGGGATATAACCTGACATGACAAACTGTTCACCCTGTCTGAAGTTAGTAGGGCCCGAGAGAAGTGAGTGTTCAATTTGGCCCCTATAAATTCCAGAACCTGCACAGGATGAAGAAAGGACTTTTGAAGGTTTACCGAAATGCCCAAACTCTGGGCAAGAGTTAGAGCATAATCCCTGGCAACAAACAGTTGATGCCTGTTGGAGGCGGTGAGGAGCCAGTCGTCCAGATATGGAAAGACCTGAATGCCCTGTTGTCTCAGGTGGGCTGCAACCACTGCCATGACCTTGGTAAACACCCTGGGGGCTGAGGTGAGGCTGAAAGGAAGAACCCTGAATTGATAATGACTGGCTCCCAGCTGGAAGCGGAGAAACCTCCTGGATTGTCTGTCCATCAAAATGTGGTAGTACGCATCCTTGAGGTCTATGGAGCACATCCAGTCGTTCTCCCGAAGGAGGGGGAGGATTGACTGAAGAGTGACCATCTGGAATTTCTCTTTGGGAATGAACAGGTTCAGGGAAGAAAGATCTAGAATCGGTCTTAAGTCCCCCGTCTTTTTTGGCACTAAAAAGAACCTGGAGTAATAGCCCAATCCGAACTGGTCTGGAGGGACGCGCTGGATGGCTCTTTTTTCTAGCAGCTTCGAAATCTCTGAAGCTGCCACCTCCCTTTGATCGGGTGGGACATCGGGGAGGCGCTTCATGGGGGGGGGGGACTTAGGAAGGGAATGTAATAACCTCGGGATATGATTCGGAGCACCCATCGATCCATCGTGATGGACTCCCAATTTAGTAGGTGCTCCGACAAACGCTCCCCCGACTGCCTCCAGAGAGGGACAGCTGGGTAAGCCCTCAGGGCTGTTGTGTGGGCCTGTCCGAGAACGGTTCTCTAGACCCGAAGTTACGCGGCCCCCCTCTGCCTCTGGGCCGGCTTCCACCTTATCCTCCTCTGTCTCTGAAGGACGAGGGGTCCGAAACTGGGCGGGACTGCTGAAACTTCCGGAACCACATCTTCTTTTGTCCCCTTTGATTCCTGGAAAAGGATCGCTGGGGATTAGAGAAGCAGACCCCAACAGCAGACAGCATCTTCCCGTCCTTTTCGCTTTGGACCAGCGTCTCGCAGACAGTCTTGCCAAAGAGCGAAGAACCGTCAAAGGGCGCGTTCGCAAAGGACGCCTTAAAGGGTTCTGCAAACTCGCAAAGGCGGAGCCAGGCGTGACACCGTAAGATGACCCCTGCTCCGCTAGCTCTAGTGGCTCCCTCTGTGGCATGGGAGAGTAGTCACATAGACGTGCTAGATATAGACTTTAGAGTGGCCATACGAGTCGAGAAAGTCCTCTTATCTTCAATCGTCATGGACTCCGTGGAGCTGCAGCATATTCCTTTATTAGGTCTCGCTGGAGTCTGATGATGTGTGCCATGTAGTTCAGCGCCCTTACAGAGAAGGTGGCTGAAGCGAACATCTGCTTCCCAATGCAGTCCAACATCCAAGATTCCTTATCCGGAGGATGGACCAAGGAACTCTCATGTGCGAGTTCCTTCTTTGTGTCAGCTGCCACCAACATGGCATCCACAGGTGAACCCTTAGACCAGGCCTGCCTATCAGGGGGAGGGCTAAGAATTTTATCTGGCCTTCTTGGAATTGGCTCCATGGTGTCCGGCTCCTTCTACGCCCTGGTAGTAATGAAGTCTACCAGGGGGTCAGCCGGGCGGGACACCCAGGAGGTAGACAGGCCTGCCTCAAACGCCTACAGAAACACAGACTCGTCCGAGGAAGGTTTTTGGGCAGACCACCCCCCCTCTAATTCGCAACATTTCTATGATGTCTCCAAAGGAGACATCCTCAGGGGGTGACCTTGAGGAACCTTCCCCTTCATCCAAATCCGTGTCTTCTGTGAGGGAATCCGGGGAGTCCAGGTGCCTCCTTTTACACTTCCGTTTGCGAAGGACCTCCTCGGTGGGATTATCCGAGGAGGGCTCACCTAGGGGGTCCTGTTCCTCTAAGGGAACTAATTGGAGGGTCGGGGCAGGCTGTCCCAGTGGTTGGATGATGGAGGATAGACCCAAATGCATAGGGGGGGGTGGGAGGATCCGTCGCTCGGACCGGGGATCTGGAAGGTCTCGACAGAACCCTCTCCACAACCTCAAACACCGAAGGCGAGCCGCTTTCCCCAGGCTCCGAAAGCAGCCTCCTCGGCTCCGAAGTAGGGATCGGTGTCAGAGCCGACGTGGTCGGATCCGAGAGGGAAGTGTGCTCCGACCTGAATGGCGCCGAAGACACACCCACCCCTACGGATCCGACGCTCGGCTCTCGACACCGAGAGCTAGGATCAGACACGCTCGTGGGTACAGTCGACGTCGAAGTTACCGGAACTATCGGCATGGACAACTCCCCGGTTCTGAAAGGGCCTGGATTCGATGACTTCGAAACTCGAAAATGGGTTGGAGAAGGAGCTATTGGGGCAAAAAGAGGGGCTGCTCTCCCCCCGGGGGGGGGGGCAGGAGCACCCCCATCTGCATCTGAGTCTGCAAAAATCGACGCATCATCCGATCCATGTCCGCGTCGGTCAGGCTTCTTGTAGATCTAGAAGAGGTCGTCGAGGCTGGCCGGGAGGGCCGCCTCGACGACCTCAAGGGAGACCGGTCCTCCTCCGGCGAGAAACAAGGCGAATGGAGCCAAAAGGGAGAGGATCCAGAAGCCCTCATAGAGGGACTAGCAACTTTAGATGGCGGGGCTGAGGGATGAGTCTCAGCCCGTCTCTTGTGGCTTCTATGTTTTTCCTTTTCTTTGTGCCTCTTCTCTCTGGTAGAGGCAGAAGAGTCCCCTGAACCTTGCACAGAAGAGGGAGGTTGAGTCCCAGGCAGAGTCGGGGGATCTAAAGGCACGGGGGCTGCAGTAGCAGCCTGTGCTTTAGAGGGAGAGGAAGAAGTGTCCTGTGGTAACAAACCCACCAGGATCAACTTGTTCTTCCTATCCCTGATGGCCCGGGGGTTGAACGCTGCACATATCTGGCAGCTGGTGGACAAGTGGGCCACCCTCAGACACAAAACGCACGGAGTGTGGCCATCAGCTGGGGAAAGCTTATGGCCACACTCAGTGCATTTAGGAAAAAATGGCTTTGGGCCCTTCAGCCATCACACTAAACACACTCACACACTAAGGGGAGGGAAACACATAAGCTAAATTTACCACAAAAATTTTAAACTAAGGCTATCACTCGACGATTGGAGACTAAATCACTCACACACTACCTAAAAATCAACTTTTCTCTGACTTTTTTGAACTACAAACTGGAAAGTTCTCACCCACGACTTAGAGCTCTTCAATAGAAGCTTCTTTCAGCCGCGGCAAACGAGATCTGAGGAAAGGGAGCATGTGGTAGGGGATTATGGGTAAAGGGGAGGAGCCAGGAGCTCGGATCTTTTAGCTAGTAAAGCTGCCGGCTCGGATCCGAGGTCGGATCCAATACCCACAGGTTGCAGAGCAAATGAAGTAACTACTTCAGATCAGGAAATATAATTGTTTTATTATGCCAAATCAGTGACAAAAATACACTAACAATTCAAAGTATTTTTTATACAATGATGAACTTTTAAAAATAACAGTAAGGATGCCTAGTGCTAAATTCAATCCGTGTCAAGTCTACAACAGATGATAGGCTAAAACTGGTTATACAGCTAAAAATGTGCTCACATGACAAGCCATATCCACAAACTAAGCAAAGTTAAAAAGGAATTAACTACTACCAGTATTTCACTCTGTAGTCAAAAGGTTAGGAAAGCAAACTAAGCATCATGTAAACCTGATACAGGTATGACAAACAAGGGTGGGTCACCTGTCAAGATGAAATTAGAGAAGACAATTTACTGGCCATGTTGGAGAAAGACTTCAGACACTAGCTGTGAATACATGCAAAAATATTTACTATTTTAAATGTGTTCATAATTACAGCTGCTAAACAACTTCTTCAAGTAATAAGAATGCAATGTAACTGCCATTAATCACAAACCATTAAGACAAAATTGTGCTGCTAAGTACTAAATAGTATACAAAAATCTACACTGTGTTATTATTCAGGCAAAACAAAAAGCAAAACTGAAGACTTTTAATGGTGTGGTAATTCCTTTTTATATATCATTTGACTTAATACAAGGCATAAACTATTACAATTCCCACAGCTCAGCAGTGAAGTACTGTGTTGGTGTGCTAAAATTAAACAAATCTTACATTCAGGGACTGTATCTGGCATTAATGCTTTGATTATCCTTTTCATAATTAGAGTGACTATCTTCATGCATACCTCCCAGCCTAGTCCAGCAACAAAATCTTCATAGGCCTGGCTTCCTCCAGTGTTTGTAAGAATCGAACATTTGTCTTCTTGCCCTTCAGCAATATAAAACACTGCAATTTTGTGCGTCTCCCGACTGTAAGGAGAAAAAGAATGCATAGGAGATTATAACAGTACCCCTTACTGGTCAAATTACACAATATGTAGTGATCCTAAAGCAATGAAGCAATATTCATTCAACTCAGTTAAAGCTACATACATTCTCAAGATTTTTCTTTAGGGCTTTTGCATACCATAAAAAAACTTCTGTTTCCATGAATCAGACGTGAAAAAGAACAACAAAAAAGCTTCAAAAGTCACTGATGCAGGCAAACAGCATTTCTAATTGTAATTCCAGTGGTCTGAGTCAAGAAACAAACTGTGTACCACAGGCCTTGACAGTTGCATTGTTTTAAACAGTCTATTCTTCATTACTTGTTGTATGACAAAAGCACACAAGCACATGGGATATGGACACTGTGCCACTGACTAAAAATACTTGATTGTAAATGACCATGCATGCACTCAAAAGTGTACATGCATGCCATGTTTGTAAGACATAAGCTTTCCAATGAGTTTCACATGGCAGCAGCAGGTATCCCTGCCTTTGAGTCTCATTGGATGGAAAAAAGCACACAGCAAGTGAACATGGGGTAGGAGATGTTACTACCTAAAATGTTTAATTATCAAATACACATCATAGTAAAATGTTATCATACTTATGTGTAATTCAGACCACAAGGCAAGAAATGTCACAAATACAATGAACAAAGTTTTTTAATAGCAGGAGAGGAGCACAGCCAGGTGCAATGTGGCAGCCTTTCCAGCTGCTTCATCTAAGGACAACATGATACAGCTCAGGATATGTAACTGGTAAAATTAACACGAGGAAGAAAATTAAAAAAAAAAATCAGTATTTACATACTGATGCAGTGAGGACAACACAAGTTGCAGTCGCAACAGTCCGAAGCGCATCACAAACACATTGTAATGTGCCCAAAGCACTGTTTTTTGAAGTCCTCAGATATGCATCTCTCTTTGCATTAATCTCTTCTTTAAGCAGTTCTACACATGTGCACTGCTGGTCAGACACCTGCTGTTAGCAGCTGGGATCCAACAAAGGCGAGTTACACACCCATGTTGGAGCTCTGCCAGAGCCAGCTATTAATACAGTAGCTCAGTCTCTGCATCTTTCCCTTTCCCCTCTGGCTATGTCTCCAGGGATGGTGCCCTCCTCCTCCTCCCCCCTGCTGCTACACAGAGACCTGGAAAATCATTGCATCAGTTTAGATTTTGATTCTCAGCCTGCTCAGGCCTGCCAGAAGTCAAACCCACAGCATCTGGCTACATAATGCCAGAGTACAAACATTCTCCATAAGTGATGAGCTATGGTACCCTGTGTAAACTATTCTGAAATGAAAGTGGCTTGTGTTGACCTTTTTCACTGTGTCACACACATCTCAGTCTGTTCTACTACAACTAGCTAATTTCAGACATAGCATGTTAATTTACAAATGACAACTGAAAGACTACTGCAACAATGTTAATATCATTTATAAAACTCATACATTTTCTGCATAAATGCTCTGTCTCAATGTCAATCTTCAGCTTTAGGTAAACAGTGACAATATTGCTCAGAACAAAGTAAACAAAGCTTTCATGCAACACTGCCCAAGTCAACATTACAGATTATACTTCCCAGTGCTGTACATAATGCCGTTAATGCATTCAGAAGGCATACTTGGACTTAACATTAATAATATTGTAGTGCTTTTGTAACAAAATAAACATGATTTTCAATATAGTCCACCATTTACATGAACTGTATTTTCTTCCACTGTTTTAAAGAACAGGAAGAACTTGTGCACCTGTAAATCAACTATCATTTTCAGAAGCAGAGATCTAACAGAAATGCAGTTATTCAACTACACTACCTCAAGATGGTCCTCTTCCCTGGCAGAACACTTCAGTGCTTCCTTTAGTGTCTTCTCACATGGCTTTCTTACAAATTCTGAACTATCATGCTTAGGATGCACGCACCTCCTCTAGCCCATGCAAAGATTCCCTGCAACAGGGCTAAGAGTAAACAAACTCCCACAATCTCCAGTTACAACCCTCACTATACAGGAAGCTGCATCCACAAGAAAAACCTTAAACTGACATTATTATAATACTATCAACATGAAGCTTACTAATGGAAAGCACAATTACATTTTGTTTTTAATTTGCTAACCAAGTAGCTGCTCTGAGGACCCTTTTCAGACATAACCTGGGCCATAGGCAGAGCAAATGATACAATATTCAACATTTTGGATACACTGTTCAGTATCTACATTACAATAGTTACTGCATACCAGCAACATTTCTGGCATTAAGGTACAATTCTTGTGTGAGATTTTCAAAACAATATGAATTAGGGTAACAAGGTTAATAAAGACAACCTGGAATAATCAAAACAGTACCGGTAATTAAAAGTAGAACTGAAACTGAACTGAATTGATTTCACAGAACAAGAAAGGAGGACACACAGATTATGATAACATTAGTATACAGGAAGCTAATGTAGGATTTGGGTCAACACATTTACAATGAATGATATTAGGAGATGGAAGAGTGAAAGTGGAAAGAAAGGTTTGTAATTTTTAATGTCAGTAGGCAAAAAGTTCTCAGCTACAGGAACACTTGTGGAGAAGGCTGTTTCCACAGTGAACAGAAAAAAGGTTTTTGGGGGTGAATAAGTCAAATCAAAGTGCATATTAATAAATACTGACATGCAAGCGGATAGAAGTCATTATGGTGGTAGTTATACAGCACAGCGGCGAAAAAATGTAGAACACTCAAATGCATGGTGTTCTGCTTTCGAAGAGGTTCATAAAAATTAATATTGTGTTTAGAAGCTTCTGTAATGTGACAAGCCAAGGAGGACGTACTCAAATTACAAGATATTTCCAACTGAAGATTTTCTTACTAGTGGAGTGTTGAGTACATGACAGCTTCTATAACCTGAAAATATATATTTTAAAATTATGCTCCTTGCTCCTGCTATTTGTTGATCCTCAACTTTCTCAAGGCCAGTCATTCTATTTGCTTCCCATTACTAGAATGAGGATTGAGAGGGAGGGGCCACCATATAAACAGCTATCAGGAGCGACTTGCAGGTTTTTCACTTAAGTCCTAATGTTTCCTCACAAACATTTGGCCAGTAAAGCAACAGGGGGATGTGCAAGAGGCTGACCTCTGTATTCATCTTTCAGTTCCACAAAGGACATTGCCAGCAAGTGGCCAAACCCAGTTCACACTACCCCAAGCACAGGAAGTAGGTTCCCAGGTCTCCACCAGAGAAACTCCACTTCTCTATCTGCACTTTGAGCACCCTCAACTAATGTTTAACCCACTCCGGCAGAGGAGAGTAGGCTATGCCCCTCTTCTCTCCTCTCTCTCTGCCCAACTCCTCCAGTTCTCGGCCTGGTATTATAACCCAGCTGCCTGCATTGCAATAAGGGCTCTATCCTCTGAACTAAGAAGCCAGGCTATTCTCAACATGCTTGTAGTATACATGTTCACCAAGATAACCACATAAATCAACCTCAGTAATTTATGTGCCCCAGGGATCAGAGAAGTGGGCCAAAATTTCAGAGCAATGTCAAAGATTATGTTGTTTATTCTACTGATACTGACAAGCAGTTTATGCTTACAGATTCAAAAAGTTTTTAAGATGAGTATGTTATCACAAACAGAATGAGGTTAAGACTGGAAAAGTCAGCAGGAAGTCTGCTTATAAAGAAGGCAAGAGAAAAGAAGTCCAAATATGGCGTCATGTGGGACACCAGATTGCACAGAACACTGTGACAGAATGATTATTAAGACAGTTTTGTGATCAAGCTACAAAGTCAGAGAAAAAAAAAAGAAATTAGAGAACCATAAAAGTAGCCGAATGCAGTTCATCAAGTCAATGGTTCTTTTTAGGGCTACAAATATGACATCTGTGCAAAGGCCTTTATCCATTTTGGGGAAGATGTAGCCAGCAGCCTAAAATAATGATGTGGTAGTATTAAAGTAAGAGTGGAACCTATCTCGGAAAAAGAATAATACTGTGTACAAGAGTGTATATGCTTTCAAACAAGTGACTTCAGATATTGTGGGAGAGATTTAGCTGTTCAATAAAAATAGTCACTTACAACTGGATTAGATTTTTAGACAAGGGTAGGACAGCAGCATTGTTTCACGCAGAAGAGATTATGCCTGTACTAAGAAAGAGAAAGGATGAAGACCCAAGTATCTTGGCTTTTTTCGAGAAATTTAACAATTAGCAGAAAAGACAAGTCTTTACCCAGTTTATAGAAACCACCCATGGTCCAAATTACCAAGCCACATATGGTACTAGAAAGTCTAACAAAGGGTTTCAGAAGGAACCAACCAAGGTAAAGGAACACATTAAGGTCCTTTTCCTAAAAAGTTTCTAGCTTATTAGTTATGCTAGTAAAATGTTTGTGTGCAAAGGTAAATACTTGCTAAGAAAAGTAGTCTCCGCTCAAAATGAACAGAAGGAAGCTCTTGTGCAGACCCCAGACAATAAAGTGCCAAAAGGCATTCATCATACACAATGAAATCATCTAGACACAATGCAAAAGGTGAAGGCATAACTCCTGGAGGAAAGCATTGGAAACTTGAAATTATGAATGGGAACAATGAGGCTGCTGAGGGCCACATTGAGAATGAAGTTTGCAGCCAGCTTCAGAACTAGGAAGAGGACAAAAAAATAAGAGATGGCTTAGAAATAAGCACTTTATATAAAATTGCACTTACAATCTGTGAAGTCAGGAGAGTTTCCAGTTGTAAATACCTCTATTTTCCTTATCTACTACAGAAAAAGCATTTTGTAAAGTTGTGCCTCCCATCTGGAATGTTTTGCTACAAGTACACAAAATGACAATGGTCTTCCAGCATTTCTTAAACTTCTAAAATATCACCTTGCAGACAGATAACGGTGCAGCTGTCCTAGGCATCCCAGTAAATCAACACCAGCTAATACTGCATTCTATAATTGTACACCCTTACAGGATGAGTAGTGGCTTTACCATTTGTTAGCGACTCAGGAACTCATTCCATGATAGCCAATACAACTCTGAATATCTGGAAATATCTGTTTTATTAGAGGATATATTGGAGGATAACTGTCACCGTTCATCATGATTACTTTTATTGTTGCTCTATTTTGTAATGAATGCATTTCTTATTGATCAAACATAATAGCTAATTTATACTTGTCTACTTCACTACTGTGCATCTATATTATTTGCACCTGTTTTATACACATCACTGTATGTCTGCTGCTGTTCACATTTGGTCCGAGTCATGATTGAATACACAGTCATATGTTTAGGACCAGTTCATTTACCTGGTTAAGGAAAGAAGGAAGTTAAATAATCAACCAACTAACCTTAGCCAAATTCTAGAAGTAGGTACAGCCTCTACAACCATTTAGAGGTGTAGAGTTTTAGCTTCTCCCATTAGTTCTGCAGAGATGGTTAGTCTCTGAGAAAAGCCTTTTTCTGGGGAGAACCCAAAAGATCTAAAGTACAATAATCCAATTATAACAACAAGGTCTATCATGATTGATAGCTCTCCAAGACTAGGCAAACTCAGAAAATCCTCCCTAGATGGGCATTCCTGGGAAGCATTTAAGACTGTGACTACTAGCCCAGCAGAGGCAATCTGCTGGGAAACTTAGCTACATTAGCCAAGGACTGAAATACAACCCGACACTTGGAGGTTCACCTCTGTTTGCAAAAGGTCTTCTTTCTAGGGGACTGGTGTGGCAAACAAAAAAGATACAGTCTCCACAGTCATGCCAAAGAAGCCCCTTGACATAACTTGTTTCCTTCTTAGCCATTTCTATGGAAGGGGTGATCCAAGCTTCCTACACTTCTTTCTCAGATGCTCATTTAGGCATTTCTGCTTTAGGAGAGGCAAAAAGACCACGGGCAGCACATGCCAAAAAGAGAGTCATGAACTCGGGAGTTTCTCAAAAGTGGGTCATCAGGGAAGGAAGAGGTGGAGCCACAAGGAGGGGGATCAAATTTCAATATTCTTATCCAAATGGATCTCTCTGAACTTTCTTCTCAGAGCATATTATTGAGAAGAATCTTCCACAGTCCCAGCTTCAGGATGGCTAGATATGAGCTGACCTTAACAGCTCGATTTGAGCATGCAATGAGTGGGTGGAAGAAGTCAGGCAATGGGGCACAGGCATTCAGGGGCAGGTATGTTCGCTAATGGTGCACGTCAACCTAAATCACTACAGGCTCATGACAAGTAAATAAATACTTGAAGTCAAGAACTGGATGTGGAAATCTTTGAATAAGAGGCACAGGTGGCCCTCACATTAGACCTATGAGCTAGACCAGACTTTGGGAAAAGGACTGGGGAGAAAACTTCACAGCCTAACTGCAAACACCATATACCCGCAGGTGATTTAAGAGGCAGGTCCTTTCATTTAGGACAGATGTGAGTAAACTCTGGCGACCACACTTGCAAAATGGCAATGTTTACACTCCAAGAAACATTCATCAATGTGGTTAAAATGGGTACAGCCATCACAGGTCATTCAATGATGAAAATGAAGGAGAGTCATGACTCAACTCCTTGCTACCATAATTTGTGGCCAGAATGCTGTGACCATAGCTGCTGCGGTGGGGTAGGGTGTGAAAGCATACTAACTAGATTATAAGAAGAACTATGATGACAATTTCCCTTGTTTTTACAATGGTGAATGTCTACATTAATGTCCTCGGCGTAAGTTGTAAACAAGTTTTTGTTTTTTTTCCTCAAGTGAACAGGTTTGAAAATTAAGACACAATGATGAAAGCCATGAAAAATGCAAATCTTCTGGCATGTGCAAAAGATATTGACTTGTTCTATTTTCCCTTAACAAAAAATTCTCAGTGACACACAAGAAGTCTACAGCCAAAAGAATTCTGTACATTCTGTACTTAGCGAATTTTCAAATATCCTTTCATGCATCTGCAAGATGTTAGACGTATTTTTTTTTTTTTATTGCTGACTACTTTTACATGGAGACAAGTTCTCTATGGGTTCAAACAATTAATCTTAAGAGTTCTGTGAGGGAAATGCAAAATGTAAAGATACAATAACAAGCATTTCAATAAAAAAAAAAGTTTGAAATTATGGGAAGTGAACAAGAGATAGTAGCCTCCCCAACAGCCTTAATACTTTAAAGAATTTAAAAATACTTTAAGCATTTAATAGAACATAGCATAATTTAGTTTTACTTAGATTGCTACAGCATTTTTCTTAAGACTAAAAAGTTAATGTTTTCTGAAAGCATACAAGCTGTTTTTCACATCTTGGGGGGGGGGGGTAGAGATAAGAAAACAAACAGCAATTGGTGTAAGTGGGAACACAGGCTGTGACATGCACTTTAGCATGGGTAACCTTAATTTTAAAATAGGTTATGCCTGTGGATGCACCTATTGATTTTTTTTTAAACAAGAAACATCTTTATTGAACTATCACTTACAACCTAGGCAATCATATATTGATATAAATGAAAACAAACCACACAGACACAATCCTAGTTGCAACCATTTTAGCATTTTACATCACAGACCATACTGCCACACACCCAGTTGCAAACATTATACATCACTTATAATTTACCCAATCATTTTCAGTCAAACATAACATAGCTCACAAGTCCTGCCTTCTTTTAAACGTCATTCCTCCCATGTATGCATTGTTCCCACAATTCCCATTTTCCCTATGTAGTTTGTTCCTACCCTTTTCTAAAGATATCAATTCCAGTTGTTTTATCTCTGTTAACTATATTCACTACTTCTAATATAGTTGGTTTAGATTTTGATTTCCATTTTCTAGTAATTGGGTTTTTTTTGGCAGCCACCATAATTAGACACAGCAAGGCCTTGCCATGTCTAAACAATTCCGATTCTGTATCATAGCTCAGAAAAATCATCTCCCTTGTCATGTCAATCTGCCCACCCAGCAGCTCTGACAGTGCATCCTGAAGAAAATCCTTAAAGTCCGCCAACTCACCACACTCCCAGAAAATATGTCCCCAATTACCTCTTTCTTTCCTGTCATACCTCCAATATTTGCTGTCTACATGAGGAAAGATTTTCTGGAGTCTACTTGGGGTACAAAAATATCTATGCAAACACTTCCAAGCAAAAATCCTAAATTTTCTACATTTTGCTGCATACTTGGGAGATAGACATATATCCTCCCATTGTTTCTTTGTGAATAACTTATCCAATCTCTCTTCCCAATCCTTTCTAACCTCCTCTGATTGATTCTTAGAGTTATCATGCAATATTTTATATGATCTACTAATTATTCCTTTTTCAATGGCAGATTCTGTTCTAGATTCTACTATAAACTCTACCAATGTTGGTCTTTTGTTTAGGAGTGCCTTATTTTTTTCTCTTTGTCTATAGTCTGATATCAGTCTTTGATAGGGAAGGCAATCTCTAACCTTCTGTCTAAATAAATTCTTGGTGTCTTCTCCTCTGTAGCTAGCGAGTGGGATAAAATTAAAATGAATTTAAAAACAAGGTAAAACTAGACACAGACATATGGTGAAGAAGTAATAGAAATTATTTAGCAGGGATGTCAAAGGTTAAAATATTGCATAATAATGGGAATCTCACAAAACAAGAGGAGGAACAAATGCAGAATGCAAAAAAGAAAATAAGGGACCATTTACATGCATGAGTTTAGAAAGACTGCTGTTAAACAACTATTTTTAACAACAGTTATACAGCACAAAAACTTTTAGTATAGTAACTTAGGCAACAGAAAAGAAGGGTTGCTGCCAAACTTAGGGAGCCTATGACAAAAATAACCATATATCATACTAGAGACATTTCAGAATTTTTATAAAAAAACTGTGCAAATTAGAGGAATGTGGAAACAAACAGGAGTGCAAATTTAAATATTTATGTAAAAAATTAATTATGCCACAGATTAGAGGAAGATGTGGCTTAACAAACAGTTAAAGACAGTACAAGATGGGACAGCAATGGTAATGCTTACTCAATCTGCAGGGAAGTCTCCAGGAAGAGATGGTATTCCTGTGGAAGTTAGGACAGAAGAAAGTGATAAAGAACTAGAACAATTTAATAGCATTTTAAAATGCTGAGAAGTATCAGCATCTTGGAAGAAAGCTGTGGTGGCTGTATTACTCAAACAGGATAAAGACCTGTCAGCACCAGCCTCATATATACTCATTTCAATTTCAAACCATGATAATAAAGTGCTTATATCTTCACCAGCTAAAAGAATGGCAAAGGTATTGCCAAAATTGATAGAGATCAATGTGGTTTTGTCGGGGGGGGGGGGCAAACATTTGACATTAATAGAACAATGATGATCTAGAGGGAAGCAGAATGTAAGAAAACACTGCTGTTGTTGGTGGATCTTGATACACAGAAAGCATTTGACTGAGTAAGCTGAGATTTTATGAGTGGGGCAATGGACGCATCAGAATTCCTTGATGCAATAATAAGGTTAATTAGGAGGATATATGAAGGATCAGAGGCAAAAATTAAAGTGCGAGGGTTCCTCTCCTATAAGTTTTGTTTGAACAGAGTAACCAGGCAGGGCTGCCCTCTTTCCCCTTTATTTCCTTTATATTTAGAGGTACTGGCAAAGAAAATGAAGGATTCATAAATTCAAGGATATAATTGGTACAGTGATCAAAAAAGCTGACTTTATACACAAATAATACTATTTTGTAGTTAACAGATCAAGAAATGGGACATCTCAGTGGTGAGGAACATTTTGAGATAGTTTCAAGTCTTTTCAGGATAATATAAAACAAAGGCTATAGCTGTAAATTAAGTACCAACCTATGACTTGATTCAGCAATACCCATGGGGACACGATAAGATGAAGTATTTAGGAGCATGGATTTAAAATGCTTATGCTATGGCAACTAAGGGGATGTGGGGAAGAGACTAAATAAATATAATATAAACATTGAAAAACTAGAAGCTCTTGTTTATGGATATGGATAGTAGGATACAAGCAGTGAAATTTTTAGTCCCTTCAATTTTATATACAGGTCAGGCATAATTTTATCAAACAGAAAAAAAGATGTGGACAGTAATTAATTAGGAATAAAATAAATTTACCTGGTAGGAAAAGAGGGCAAGAGGTAAGTGTGGAAAACTGATCCTCCCAATAGAATGTGGTGGTTTAGGATTACCTGATTTGGTCGAATATTTTAGAGCTACAATGTTGAGATTCATGTACACAACATGAGGAGAAGGTTATAACTCAAAGTGGAAATGGATGATAGGAGAAGGGTTCACTAAATGAGGAGTGAGAGGGATTTTGTATGCATATCTTATCACTATATAGATTACATTCATAAAGTCACTGAAAGTATTCTAACAATTAAGCCAACATATGAACTGAGAATTGAGATCTATTCAACAGGGATGACTGCAAGTAGGTGCACAAAAAATAGGCAAGAGGGGGATGAAATTTAAAAGACAGAACTGGTAAAGGAACCAATGTGCTGGGAGCAAATAACTAGAAATAAAAACCAAAGCGTGCTGGTAAAGGATAAAGAAACCAAAACTGCAACAACAAATCCACAAGCGGTGTGACCAATAAGGCTCAGAGTACCAATATAAAACACATTTAGTCAACGAATATAAAAAGATGTTTAAGTGGGTTCATCAAAACTGACTTCAACAGAATCATGAATTAAAAAGAACAAACACTTAAATATCTAAAATGAATGACATAAAAATTATTTTTTAATGGCATATTACCTCATTTTATACACGTATGACTTTTCTCCTAAGCATAGGCATAATAGAGGTACTGTCATTTATCCTTGGCTTAGCTGTTGCATTTAGTCTCAACTGCCATTTGAGCTCACTCTCCTCAATTTTATTTTCCCTGTAACCTCCCTTCACATCCTTCATAATTCTTTCTAAAATACCAAATTTTAAATTAAAATTTCTTCCTTGACCAGGTTCATTGCTATGGCTAAATAGTGCATTATTATTGTCACCATTCTTAACGGCATACAAATGCTCACAGATGCGTTTCTGTAAACTTCTAGTTGTTTTCCCCACAAAAAAATTACAGGTTTTACACACCACAATATACACAAAAGTGTGGTATGTGTAACTACTGCAAATACATTAATTAGGACAGTAGTATTGTTGTTGGAGCCCCCCCCCCCCCCCCACACACACACATGGACAGTTTTTTTCTGAGTTCAGTGAATTGTGTATAGAGGGACAGATATCTGAGTATAGGCAAAGAGAAAGGGCTGGGGGGTCTTAAGTAAAAGACCTGCTCTGGTATAGTTTTTAGTTAAATCTAGACCAGAAACTTCTGTTACAAAGGGGATAATCAGCAGGCTATATAAAGTACTGCATAACAACAATAAAAATCAATTAGAACAGGTTAGAAAAGATTGTGAAGAGAGACTGGTAAAGCAATTTACAAGTAAACAATGACAGTGCATACATACAGCTTCCAAGTATGCAACAAAGTCCAGAAGGCAAATATACGAATAGGTATTTTTACACCCCCAACAAACTTCAAAGAATTTTCCCTTGGGTAGGTAGCATACATTAGAAATGCGATGGGGAAAGAGAGATAACTGGGAACATTTTTGGGGAGTGTAACGAGTCAGCAAATTTAACAAATTCCGAACAGAGTATGCTGACAGAATTATTGGGGGAATAAATGGCTGTAACTACGGAAACAACTCTTTTCAGATGTGATAAGGATCTGAATTGCCTAGGCACAGCAAGGCCTTATTAAGTTTAATTCTGCTGACTGCAAAAAACAAAAAAACTACAAAATGGAAATCAAAATCTAAACCAACTATACTTGATGTACTGAAAATTGTAAAAGAGGGGGAAAACTGAAAGATGGATCTTTAGAAATGAGTAAAAGCATATTATCAAGAAATAAATGGAATTTCTGGGAACAATACAGAGTAATGTTCAGGATGAGGAGGAGTAAGGTTTAAGGGAAGGTAGGACTTGTAATGCTGGATGGAAAGGAAGCTGTAATGAAGAAAGAGTACATATAATTATACATGTATTAATATGGTTTGTTTTATTTTCTATTAATGTATGTGTGCCTATATCTCAAGTGATATTTTAATAAAGGGTGCTAAAAAGCTAATTTGGGGCCCATTGAACAGATGCTGTGATAGACTTGCCTCCAGAGGAGTGTGGACATAACTTATATTCCTTATTGTTCATCTTTTTATGGTTCCCCAACACAATCCAGAGATTACAAGAAAGACATTTATGTGAATTTGTGCACTTAGCACTCTCAGCTGCTGCTATTCTGTGAAAGTAAAGCAGCTCTGGGTTTCTTTCTCCTGTGTGATCAGATGGTAGTGTTGAAACTCTGGTACAGTGCTTGTTGGGTTTTTGCTCATGATTTGGCAGCCTAATGAAAACTTTGATGGTCAGCATTTCTTAGGCACTGAATGCAGGAACACTTCCATGATGAACATCAGTTCTGAAGTCTGAAGCATTTTATTTATTTGCATTTGTTGACCAGGTAGAGCTCTGATCCTCATCATCAGATGATAATCAGAAAAAAAGGCTGGTAGATACAGGTGTTAGATGGTTACTTCCATATCAACAAGTAACGTCACAGCATGCAAGACTAGAAGGCAAGCATGCAGTTGAGAACTGGAGATGGAAATATTAAACAAATTAGGCAAGCCAGAAATTGTAGCAGAGAAAATCCCAAAACTCTACTTAGTGAACAGACATCTAAATTCACATCCAATAAATTTCTCTCAAATGTCTGGGAATACAAATTCTTTTTAAAACTGCCAGAGTGTGTCCCAAAAAAATTGCACCAGAGGAAATCCCCAAACTGTACTTAAAGATTAGACTCTAAAAATCAGAACCAAGAAATTTCTCTCAAGAGTTTGCTAACATACAAACTTCCAAGATGGTTGCAGACTGATCAGCAGATTAATTTAAGTTCTTCCAGTGTGAAAAAAGAAACAAACAGCAGCTAGTAATTCTGCCAGCTTGAGAAAAATTCAGTTATTGGTTAGCAAGCACACTGCTTAGATACCAGCAAAGAAGAAGTTTAAAGAACCTGAAAGAAAATCAACTAGAAAAGGAGAAAATACTGACTGGAGGAATCCTGCAGCTGTTCAGCAAAAAGCAGTTCAATATTTAGCTCTTGTACAAGAAACTGCTCTCAGAAATCTACAGGAAAAAATAAATCAAATGCATTCAGAGGTGGTTAAAATAAATGAAATACTAAAAGAATATATCAACTAACAATAAAAGGCTGGAAAAAAATAGAAGCTTTAATTAGCAATTCAGATGGACTGATAAAACTGCAAAAGTCAAAGGGTGACATGAAGAAAAGATATTTGAGTATGAGACTTCACGAGAAGAGCTGTTTCACAAAATGGTAGAGTTATAAGACACAGCACCCAGAGAAAACTTGAGATTTTCTGCTATACCAGAGAAATTGGAAAGAAAAATCTGTACACATTTCATGACAGCACAAATAAGCAACTGGACTGGTATTCCACTTCATGATTTGTTAACTGAAAGGGCACATTGACTGTATGCTCCAAACTTGGCCATAGAAATCAGCCAAGACCTGTATTATTAGTAAATGTGTTGATCCTGGCAAAACTGTGGCAGGAGAGAAAATTATTTAAAACTGGAGACAGCAGAGTGTTTGTGGGAAATGATTACTCACTGTATAGCATGCAGAAGAGAAGCAAATTTATCCCAAAAATCAGGAAATGTTAAGAGGCAGGTAGGAGGTTCGAGATGCTGTACTGACCTGCCTTCAGAATATTTTTTCCTGGAAGATCAAAGACATTTTTTTCATGCAGACCAGGCTAAGCAGGAAATACAAAAGTTTATCCAACAAAAAGTGAACCATCAAACAGAAGGGATTATGCTTCTCATTCTCCTGATAAAAAAGCTCATAGAGAGACTTTGCCACTGAAACCTTTTCCAATGATCCACAGAAAAATGTTTGAGACAGAAAAAAGCACAGGAATTGACTAGAAGAATCAGGAGTACCTTCGACTTGAACCAGTGTCAGGTGTTGGTAGAGGGAGATGAACATGAAAAAGACCAGCAACATTGACATTACTGAATAAATAAGACAATACTCCTTTATTGTCATTGCACAAGTTTGATGAAATTTGTAGGAAAGATTATATGAACAGCTTCAGGATAGATGTTTTGTTGCAAATTAATGATGTCTAACAGGTAACCTAGAGCTGTGCTAGCATTAGCATCTGTTGGAATGTAAAGAGCTGTAATTATGACAGTAGTGAACTCCTGAGGTAAATAAAAGGGCCTACATTTGACTGTCATATACTCCAAATCAAGAGAGCAGTAGCTGTCTACTATGCATTGGTACACCAGCTGTTATTTACACAGCTGCAACGCTCCTCACATCTGCTCTTACCAGAGTCTTTATTCCTATCCCACTGAAAAACTGTGCAGCCTGCCAGTTCAATGGCTGCTTCTGGTATACATAAGTGTAGCCGTTTCTGTAAATAATAAAATGCAACAGTCTCTTACAAGTTTGTTCACAGAAATCTGTAACTGAAGTTCATCCATTTTGTTTGCGACAGATCTGGCATTAGCAAGAAATATGCTGGAAAGAGGTGGTTTCTGAGGATGTTTCCTTAGCCTAGCATTTAGGCCAGACCGGAAGCCATGCTTTTGTTTCCTATATTTTCTCCGCCTTCATCTCTTGTCTGGGCTGACAACAACCCATGGGGAGCCTGGTGTTCTTGCTATTTCCTCTGGTATGTCATATAAGTGCAAGTGTTCAGTTGTAACAGCCTGATTGTGCTGAAATCTGATTTGCAAGAGATCTTGCCAACTGTATTTAAAATCAGCCTTACTGAACTTAACAGTAAAGAACATACATATGAACACAAAAAAACAAAGAGAACAAGCACCAAGAGGGAGAGCATAGAGCTACTGCGACTGTGCACGCCATCTTGAAAAAAAATCACATTTGTGAAATATTGCTTTGAAATAAAAAGCTGAGAAAGATTGGACTTTTGCTGCCTCATGGTGGACTGCAAAGCATACACCCCACTTTATGTCATTAATGTATAAAAGGACACTAAATGGAAAAAGAAACCAAGTAAAACAAGTTTTGTTCTTAATAGTATATGTATAAAAAATTCATATTAACTGCATATTATAAAGTACAACATTTTTGTGTAGTATGTAGTGATGTATTTTAAATGTGGGAGGTGGGTTATGTTTTTTCAGTAACTGCTGTATGTGGTGAGGACATTAAAGTTAACAAGTACTTTTTTAGTTGGCTTTACAATATAAAAAGGAAAGAAAGGCCGGACAGAAACAAGTCTAAATTAATTTGCTGTAATCTTGGGCTAATGGAGTGAAAGTTTTGTGTAAAAGTGCACTAATTATAGTACATGTAGAGTTGAGGAGTTTTCTGTTTTTGCAAATGTGGATATCTACATTAATGCCCTTGGTTTAATAAAAAAAGTGCTTTCTCTAAGCAAGTAGGCAAACTTGGCCCCTGAGAGACAGCTCTTTTGTCCAGTCTCATGAGCTTGGAATCAAAGAATCAGAAACTGTGTGTACTTGCATTTGTCAAATCCAGTTTTGCACAGTGCTGTACAGTGTCTCTCACCACTGTTAAACTGAGGAGTTAAAAGTAACATAACCAAGAAATAGGTAGCTAGAACTCCAGTCAATAAAGCCCACCCCAAAGAAACAGCAGCAAATTATTCTCTGCCAAAGAACAAGCACCGCTGCCCTTATTGACGATGTCCTTACACGCTGATCAAAAAAACAACTAAAACTGCAATTAAATGTTAAAGCGTAAAAATAAAGTAAAAAGGCACAAGGAGAACATTTGTTTAATACAATGGAGGTGCTGTCTAACACATTAACAAAGCACATTCAGTTTAACAGAATGAAAGAGTTATCCCATAAGCAGCCAAGCAACTGTAAAAGGCACAATATAAGCAATTTTTAGCCTAACAGACAAAAATTGCAATTTAAAGTAAAAAGTGGTAAAAAAGGTAGAATATCACAGGAAGAATACACAGTTTATCGAGACAGAGAGAGGCAATCTAACACAAAGACAGACAAGTAACTGCTTCAAATACAAATGCAATGTTAGTCAAACAAACAAAAATTACAGAACACACTAAAGTGACAATAAGTGCAATGTGAAACAGGTACTTTCCTCAACTGTTATAGGTTGTTTGAACTTAGAAATCTCAGAAAAATCCCTCCTCAGCATGCGGTTCATAGGTTCACAGGTAGGTACTAGGCTATCAGCCCAAGGGCCTACGTAAGCCTAGCCAGCAAGGTTCCATAGCTTACGCCACCCAAGAAAGTTATTTTCCTGTGCCACTGTCCAGCAGAGACACAGAAGTGATCCCTGGGGTGTATTTCCTATTTCCCATCCACTCATCAAGATTTTTCTTGAAGAGTGCTAATGAAGAACTTTGCTTGACATAGAGGGGTAGCTTGTTCCAGAGTATAGGAAGTCTCTGGGACAGGAATCTATCCCTCCAGTGTGTCCTGTTTATTGTGGTGACAATGTTTAGGTCCCTAGAGAGTGTAGCTCAGAGGGATTGGGATTTCTTTAGGTGTAGCATGTCCAACAGCTCTGGGTTTGACAAAGCTTTATATGCTAGGCAGAGATCACCTCGGAGTAGGCGATATGCTACGGAGTAAAGCTGGAGTTCTTTGAGGCGGTCAGTGTAGGGAATTTGTTTGAGGCCAGTAATCCTCTTTGTGAGGTACTTCTGTGGCCTTTCCAGCTACTGCAGATGTCTTGTGAGGTACATTCCAAAAGCACAGCTTTCCTGAAGTCTTAGCCTGACATTGGGGTAACACTTGGTCAGACTTTAGAATCTGACTCATTTCAAAGCAGCATTAACACTAGGAATGCTTTGCTGTGTCAAGAAAGAGTACACCAAAGCTTTCAATACCAGAAGTAAACTTATCATAGCAGATGTTTGAACAGATCATAGTTGCAGGAGCTTAAGCTATATGGGTCCTACTCTTTTTCAATGGCCACCTTTTCACAGCTTTAGGGCACCATCCTTGCACTCTGTCAGGAGCTTCAGAGGAACTCCTTAAAAAAAGGCAACAAAACCTCAGAGCTTTACTGCCTCGAGAAGAGCTATATCATATCAAAAGGAAAAGATGCTAAGAAAATAAACACAATTGCAGCTATATACAAAAATGTATACCTACCCACATCCTCGCAATACAAAACAACACCAAAACAAAGGGGCTAGAGGGATGAGGACAACTACTGCAATAGTGATGTATTACACCTACTGTTAAGTTTACTTACTCAATAGTACTATGTTTAACATTAGACCACTGATGCAGTAGCAGGACATCAGTTTACAAAAGAATGCATCATGAAAAAGAGGAAATGTAGTAAAGATACCAACTTCAGTATTTCATTGTTAAATGCATCGACTGTGAGTCTATCTATATACTTTCAGGGAGTTTTACCATGAAGATAAGAAGTTAATAAATTACTGCTTTTCAGTCCTAGAGTGTTATTAATTGCATGCTGTATGGTCTAGGACAATAAACAGCAAAGTAATTTCTGCCAACTGCAGGCCCAATGACGGAAAAAATACATGAGGTAATCTTTGATCATTGTGCAGACAGAAACTCATAAGGCATCAGCTATTACAGCAGAAAAGTTAAAAAATTTGACTTTGAAGTATAATTTAGCCATGAACTGGTTACAAGTCTCTAAGCAGCACAGCATGTATGAGTTCATCAAGTTTCTTGTTCCGAGTTGCCCAAAGAAGACGGATGAAAATATGTCATAATTTAAAATACAATAATTCTGTCTGGCAATGTTTTTCAGCACTTCTTTCAGATACAGACTGAACTGTGTTTGGACAGTTTACAAAGAAAAGAATCCATTCTACATTTCTTTTTGCAAGAGACAGACTGCATACCACTACAAGTGCCATAAATACTAAACGCTCCCAATGGATGCAGAAGATGCTGCATTTTTAATAACCTTTTCTTTCTTTCTTTTCACAGGTTCTATGTGTGGTGACACTTTAAAACAGTCATATTTAACTAAATTCCAAATGTGTTGGTCTGCAAACTGAATACAGCAATGGCAGCTTAGTTTTAATGTAATGAGTTCCAGATGTTGCTTGAAAGCCAGCATGATACATAAATTTCTAACCTGACAGTTTTTCCAAGTTTGTTTATTTTTACATATACACAAATACAGTGTGGACTTTTATTTACAGCTGATGTTATACTGTTGTCTTAACGACATGATTTCAGTTGCATGCAGTAAAAGGTATTTTACTGTAATAACCACAGAAAAAAAATATGTATTGCATGAAAGCTAACCTGTTTTGATATTTTTGACAGAAACAGGCGGGGTGCAGATTTGTGCACAATTATAAATCTATGCTGGTACATACAGTGGATATAAAACATTTACCCACCCCTATTAAAATGCCAGGTTTTTGTGATATAAAAAAATGAGACCACAATAAACCATTTCAAAACTTTTCCCACCTTTAATGTGACCTATAACCTGTACAATTCAATTGAAAAACTAACAAATCTGTTAGGGGAAAACATATAAAAAATAAAAAAAAACATACAATATGCTGGTTGCATAAGTATGCACATCCTTAAACCAATACTTTGTTGTGTGTGCACACTCTTAAACTAATACTTTGTTGAAGCACCTTTTGATTTAATTACAGCATTCAGTCATCTTGGGTAGGAGTCTATCAGCATGGCACATCCTGACTTGGCAATATTTGCCCACTCTTCCTTGCAAAAGCACTTCAAATCTGTCAGATTGCAAGAGGATTTCTTGTGCACAGCCCTTTTCAGGTCACCCCACAGATTTTCTATTAGATTTAGGTCTGGGCTCTGGATGGGCCATTCCAAAACTTTAATTTTCTTCTGGTGAAGCCATTCTTTTGTTGATTTGGATGTATGCTTGGGGTCACTGCCATGTTGAAAGGTGAAATTCCTCTTCATCTTCAGATTTCTAGCAGATGCCTGAAGGTTTTCGGCTAAAAGTGACTGGTATTTGGAACTGTTCATAATTCCCTCCACCTTGACTAAAGTCACAGTTCCAGCTGAAGAAAAGCAACCCCAAAGCATGATACTGCCACCACCATGCTTCACACTATGGGGATAGTGTTCTTTTGGTGATGTGAAGTGTTGTTTTTGCATCAAACGTACCTTTTGGAATTGTGCCAAAGAGTTCAACCTTGGTTTCATCAGACCATGACACATTTTCCCACATGCTTTTGAGAGACTTGATGTATTGTTTTGCAAATTTTAGCCAGGCCTGGATATTTTTCAGTGTAAGAAAAGGCTTCCGTCTTGCAACCTTACCCCCATAGTCGAGACATATGGAGAATACAGGAGATTGTTGTCACATGTAGTACACAACCAGTACTTGTCAGAAATTCCTCCAGCTCCTTCAGTGTTGCTGTAGATCTCTTGGCAGCCTCCCTGAACAGTTTTCCTCTTCTCTTTTCATCAATTTTGGAGGGACGTCCGTTCTTTGCAACGTCACTGTTGTCCTATATTTTCTCCACTGTCTTCACTGTGTTCCATGGTATATCCAACGTTGTGGAAAATTTTTTGTGCCCTTCTCCTGACTACTACCTTTCAACAATGAGATCCCTTTGATGGTTTGTAAGTTCTCTGCGAACCATGGCTTTTGCTGTAGCAGGCAACTGAGTAAATCTCAGGAAATCCTACTAGGACAGGTGAGCTTTATTTGGGGTTAATAAGAGTCTCTTTAATTGATGGCAGGTGTATACCAAAGAAGACTCAATGCTGTAATTAAATCAAAAGGTGCTTCAACAAATTAGTTTAAGGGTGTGCACACACAACAAAGTATTAGTTTAAGGGTGTGCACACTTATGCAACCAACGTATTGTACGTTTATTTTTTATATTTTTCCCCTAACAGATTTGTTTGTTTTTCAATTGAACTGTACAGGTTATAGATCACATTAAATGTGGGAAAAGTTTTGAAATGATTTATTGTGGTCTCATTTTTTTATTTCACAAAAACCTGACATTTTTACAGGGGTGTGTAAACATTTTATATCCTATGTATATATATATATATATATATATATATATATATATATATACACACACACACACACACACGTACACAGACTGCTGCAAGACATTTTTGTATGTGTAGGTGTATCCCACTCCAACATATTGGAGGAGACAACCTAAAGCTTATGTAGATATCTCTGGGTTTTATTTCATATAGTATTATTAATGCTGAAGATTTCATAAAGGAAATGTGATTTACTTCTACAGGCTAATTTTTTTTTTTTTTAATTTAGTTGCAAAAATGCATGGAAACAATACTGTTAAGATAATGGTAAAAAAACAGGCATAGTTAATGCATGATTCACTGACAAAAATTTGCAGCATTTAAAAATGTTGAGTTTATAAGTAATAAACAGTAAATCAAAGTCTGTTCAGGAAGACGTAATAAGGACAATTTTGACAAAATGGTAATTCAGATTTCTTGGTAAAATGTGATTTTTACAGACTGTGTTTGTTAAATGATCAACAAGTGGGCTACATGTTTTATACCAATATTCTAGTGGACCATAGTCACAAAGGTCATAATTTGTGATATTTTAAACATCAGGATGTTAAATTATGCCACTTAGTATAGTCACAGTCCAGACTGTTCAAAATACCATTACTGCCAAGGGGGAAGGAAATATGCAAGTATAAATTCTCAAGTGCATGAAATAGTCTTTTGGTAAAAACTGTTTTGACTAAATTCACATTTGTTTTTATTGCCATAAGGTTATTATCCCAGGTAAATAGGAATCAGCAGTAAATGTAATGAATTAGCATTACAAGAAGGACAAGTTTGTTCATACGGATGTAAAAGTATTTACTTACTAAAACATAGCAATTACTAACTTTTGAGTAGAGTGAAAAGCAAAAAGAAGTTATGTACTCACCATAACGTTCCATCTGAGTAATTACACTTAATTTTTCTGCAACCTGTGGTATTTGGATCCATATAGAATATCTGAGCCGGCAACTTTTCAAGCATTTGCTCCGAGCTCCAAGCTCCTCTCCCTTACCCATAACCCATCACCATCTCCTACCTTCCCTCAGATGGAGTTTGCCTCTACTCAAACTAATCAGCAACTCAACTTTACAATAAACCATGACCAGGCTCGGGGGAAGGAGGGTGGGACGGTTGCAGAAAAATGAAGTGTAACTACTCAGATGGAATGTTATGGTGAGTACATAACTTCTTTATCTGAAGTAGTTAACTTCATTTTATCTGCAACCTGTGGGACAGAGTCCCCAGCTACTCAAACTCCTGGGAGGCCCTCATGGAAGGATATTCCTGAGCACCGCAGAGCTGAAGGATGGTCTCCCTCTGGAGATCAAATCCTACTTATAATGAGAAATGATGGCATGTGATCTTGCCCAAGTTGCTGCCGCACAAATGTCATCCAGTGAAACCCTAGACCAAAAGGCAGCAGAAGGCGCCATAGATCTGGTAGAATGAGCTTTTACAGGACGAGGCGGGGACAGACCTTTGTCTTTATAAATTTGCAAAATACATTGTGTAATCCATCTAGCTAAGGAAACCTGGAGACGGCTTTACCCAGAAAAAGTTTAGAAAAGGACACAAATAACTGGTCAGACTTACGGAAGGGCTTTGTTCTGAGTAAATAAAAATGAAGTTGTCTATGAACATCTAGCAAATGTAGTTTATATTCAACCCTTGTTCTGAAAAGTTGGAAAGAAAACAGGCAGGTTAATTGTTTGATTAATGTTTGATTCAGAAGCCACTTTTGGTAAGAAGGATGGGTTTGTGCGGACAGAAACTCTGTCCTTATGGAAGATCAAGTAAGGGGGCACGGCAGACAAAGCTTGGATCTCAGAAACCTTCCTAGCCGACGTAATGGCTACTAGGAAGGCTGTTTTCCAGGATAAGAACTTCAAATCTACTGATGCTGCAGATTCAAAGGGGGAAGCAACTAAAGCCTGGAGAACCAAGGTACGGTCCCAAGGAGGAACAGAGTCCTTAATTGGAGGACGCAAAAGAAAGGTGCCTTTAAGGAAAGCCTTACACACTCTAGAAGGGGCCAGGGCATTCATGTTTTTGCTGATGTGGAAATTCGAGATAGCTGCCAGTTGCACTTTCACAGTGGAGGAACTAGCCCCTTGCTGAAAAATATTGGCTAAGAAATCCAACACTGCAGGAACAGGGGCTGTAAAAGGATCCAGGTTTCTCTGAGAAGCCCAAACAGAGAATCGTTTCTATTTAATGCGGTAAATCGTCCTAGTGGAAGCCTTATGGCACGCCACCAGAATAGTTTTTACTGAAAAAGAAAGACCGGGAGTCTTGGCAATCAAGGGAACTGGAACAACCAAGCCGTCAGCTTGAGGCTGTCAAGGTTGGGCGGACAACTGCCTGAGGGATGAGAAATGAGATCCAGAATTCAAGGAGGAGCTAGAACATGAGACCAGAGGAAGAGTAACCACACCTGACAAGGCCAGAATGGGGCAATGAGGACCACTTTGCACCACAGTCAGCAAGCTTTCTGAAGATAAATCGGAATGACAGGTAATGGGGGATAAGCATACCATAACCTGGGAGGCCAAGCATGGACCAGAGCATCTCTGGGAGGATCCCCTGGTGAGGGGATCAGAGCGAAGAACTCGCTGCACTTTGCGTTGGAAGGAGATGCGAAGAGATCGCACCAAGGCTGACCTCACGCAAAGAAGATGATCTCCGCTATCGATTGTTTCACAGACCACGCATATGGCATTAGAATAGCCCAACTCAATCTGTCTGCTAAAATGTTGGAGCATCCCGGGATGTGCGCTGCAATCAGAAACAGACTGGTGGAGATTGCCCACTCCCACACTATCATGGCCTCGTGACACAGAGGGTAAGGTCTGGTTCCTCCCTGTTTGCTGATGTACCAGACAACTGACATGCTGTCTGACTGAAATGCAATAGTCCCCAGAGGAAGAACAGTGTGGAAGACTTGCAACGTTAAAAGCACTGCTCTCATCTCCAGAACACTGATATGCAATCTGGTCTCGATCTGGAACCACATGCCTTGGACCGTCCTCCCCAGATAATGCCCCCCCAGCCAAGCTGGGAGGCATCCGTAGTGACTGTGGCTTGGGCTGTGGGTGAAACAAATGGGCGTCCTGCTAAGATCTCCGGCGATTGGAGTCATCAGAGAAGTGACGCCCTGAAGGCTTTGCTGATTTAAATTGGATATTCCATGGGGAGATCTAGCCAAGACCACTGTATGGCTAGAGTCCATTGAAGAACACGCATGTGAAGACACGCACAGGGGAGGAAAGAGATTGCTGCAGCCATAGAGCCCAAGGCTCTGAGAACGTCGCCCGCCTTTGGTAACTTGGGGCCAACAACTACTGATATATGGGCCCGTATGCTCTGGACCCTGTCTGGAGTTAGGAAGACTTTCAGTCAAAGGGTGTCCAGCCGTGCCCTGATAAAGTCCAAGATCTGCACCGGGTCCAAGAGGGACTTGGAAACATTGATACCGATCCCTAGCCGGTCTGCAAGATGAAGGAAGGAGTCTCTGGCTAGGCAAAGAAGACGCTTGGTGGAAGCAGCAAGGAGCCAATCATCTAGGTAAGGGAATACCTGAATTTCCTGAGGCCTCAGGTGAGCCGCTATGACTGCAATTACCTTGGTAAACACCCTGGGGGCTTTGGGGAGACCAAAGGGTTGGGCTCTGAACTAGAAATGATTGGCTCCCAGCCGGAAGCGAAGGAATCTCCTAGAGCTTCTGCGAATCTTGATGTGATAGTAAGCGTCCTGGAGGTCTATCGAGCACATCCAGTCGCATTCTCGAAGATAAGGTAGAATGGACTGTAGGGTTACCAACAGCCAGGTTAAAGGTTGACATGTCAAAAATGGGCCTGAGGTCCCCCGTCTTTTTTGGCACTTTAAAGAACCTAGAGTAAACGCCTGATCCGGACTGATCGGGGGGGGGGGGGTCAGTTCGATGGCTTGTTTGTGAAGCAGCTTGAAAATCTCTAGAGCTGCCATCTCCCGTTGGGTGGGTGGGACATCTGGGAGGCACTTTGGTGGGATGGGAGGAGTAACAAATGGGATGGCGTAGCCTCTGGATATTATTTGAAGCACCCAACAATCTGCAGTTATGGACACCCAAGCCGTTGGGTGCAATGATAATCTTCCTCCGACTGCCTCCAGAGTAGGACAGTCGGGCAACCCCTCAGGGCTGCTGCGTGGGCCTGTCTGATAAGGGCTCCTTAGACCCAAAGTTCCTCAGACCCCCTCTGCCTCTGGGGCAGCATCTATCCTGTCCCCCTCTGCCTCTAGGGGATGAGTTGTCCTGAGAGTCTTGGGAAAACTGTGATTTTCAGAACCACATCATCTTCTGCCCTCTCTGATTGCTAGAAAAGAATCTTTGAGGGCTAGAGAAGCGGACGCCGACGGCAAAGTCTTCCTGTCCTTTTCACTCTGGCCAAGGGTGTCACGTACGGTCTTCCCAAAAAGAGAACCATCAAAGGGAGCATTCATGAAAGACACCTTGAAGGGGGTCTGCAAACTGACATAGTCTGAGCCAAGTGTGTCACCTCATAGCCACACCAGTCCTAGCCGCCCTAGCTGCTCCTTCCGTAGCATGGGAAAGGAGGCACATAGACGTGTTCGATACTGACTTCAGAGTCAACATTTTCATGGAGAACTGATGCTTGTCCTCTGGAGACAGACTATGGGGGGCAACTCAGCTAACTCCATGACTAGGTCTCGCTGCAGTTGTATAACGTGTGCCAAATAGTTCAGCGCTCGGATGGAAAACATCGCTGAAGAATACACTCGCTTTCCAAATCGATCCACCGCCCTGGACTCCTTTATCCAGTGGGTGGACCAAGGAACTCTCCTGAGCCAGTTCCCTCTTGGTGGCTGCTGCAACCACCATAGCATCCACAGGGGATTCTTTATACCAGGATTGTCTAAGTGTGGAGAAAGCATCTTATCCGGGCATTTAGGTATCAGCTCTATGGTGTCAGTTTCCTTCCATGCCCACATGGTAAGATCCACTAAGGGATCCACAGGTGGGAACACCCAGGATGTAGATGGGCCCGTGCCAAAAGCCTCCAGGAACACTTATTCATCCGTAGAAGGTTTGGGGGCTGACCAACCTCCCTCTGGTGCAGAATCTCCATGATGTCTCCAAAGGAGACATCTTCAAGAGGTGACCTGGGGGAACCTTCTCCTTCATCTAAAGCAGTGTCTTCTGTCAAGGACTCGGGGGAGTCCAGGTGCCTCCTTTTACACATGTGCTTATGGGGACCCTCTTCAGTGGGACTCTCTAAAGAAGGCTCGTGAGCCACGGGGGGTTCCTCCAGGGGGACTGCCTGGGGCTCCTCTAGGACGGGCTGTCCCTGGGACAAGCTGAAGGGAGTCGTAACCGAATCCGAGGGAGTCTGGGCGGGATCCAAGGAAACAGGCTCGGGTCTCGATCCTTGGGAGAGAACCCTCTCCACCACATCGAACGCCGATGGAGAGCGCACCTCCTTAGCACCCAACAAGGAGGAAGCTCTCCCCGGGTCCGCCGTGAGGATCGGGGCCGAACTGGGGTAGCCGAAGCTCTGAAGGAACGGCTCAGATCCAACAAAGTCAGAGCCGAAGACACCTCCGACTCCCCGTCCTCGGCCCCGCGAGTTGCTCAGAACCAAACTGGCCTGATCAGAGGAAATCAAGGTAATTGGCGGAGTCGAGGTTGGAGGAACTGTCAGCACCGAACCCCCAGCTCCGAAGATCCTGGGACCCATAAACCCTGAAACCACAGGCCGGATCGGGAAAGGAGAAATTGGATGAAAGAAGGGCATGGAGGTCCCCCCCCCACCCAAGAGGGAGAGGGGCCTGGCAAGACTCCCATCTGGATTTGGGTCAGAATAAATTTCCTCATCATCCTGTCCAAATCCAGTTCAGACAGACTCAGAGTCGAGCGCGAGGAAGTGACCGACATGGATCTAGCTGGTCGCTGTGACAACCTGGATGAAGGCCTCAGATCCAAGGGCTCCGTCAAAGCCGAGGAGACGTAGGTCTCGACACCTTAGAAGGCGGGATAGGGAAGGACTCCTGATCTGGAGACCGTTTACGGGGCCTATCCTCCATCTTCTCTCTGTCTTTATCCTTCTTTCTGTCTCTTCCTTTGGCCTCCCCCCTTCAACAGGTCTAGTGGGAGGGTGAGTACCAGCCTCAGGGGGAGGTTGGGCAGCAGCTGCGGGAGCTGAGGCCGAGGCTGATGAGTCCAGCGTGGAAGCAGGTAGAAGGCCTTTAGCCACCAGTTTGGCCTTCTTTTCCTTCAAGGCCCTAGGGTTAAAACTGGCGCACACACTGTACTGCACTGATAAATGGGGAACACACAGGCAAATAACACACACAGTGTGACCATCCGCCGGTGAAAGTTTATGGCCACACTGTGCATTTCTTAAAAGTAGGTTTGGGCTGATCAGCCATTCTACACACACACCCCCCACCTACTAAACTCCAACACACTAAGCACGCACACCTATGGGGTAGGGAGGGCCTACACTAATCTTATTTTTTTTTTTTTTTTTTTTTATATACAGACGAACAAATGTTTGGGGGAGGAAAGGGAACTAACTGATAACACGCACTCATTCACGAAAAAGGACCAAAAAGGCACTTACTACAACCCTATGATCACAGCTACGGAGATCACGATGCTGATGCATGGAGTGGCTAATGAGATCTGAGGGAAGGTAGGAGATGGTGATGGGTTATGGGTAAGGGAGAGGAGCTTGGAGCTCAGAGCAGATGCTTGAAAAGTTGCAGGCTCAGATACGATATGGATCCGAATACCACAGGTTGCAGATAAAATGAAGTTAAATGATTCAGATTCATAGTTTAACATACAATGCAGACAAGAGGCTAGAAAAGTTATCACCATTCTAAAGTCTAGCCATAGTTAAATAAATCAGTAACAACTGAGAAAAATAAAGGGATGCAATAGGAGAAAATTCTGTTCTTTTTGCTATTTATTTATTAGCCAGAGTTAAAACAAGAATATGCTATTATATGGCTGAAATGTTTAAAGCTACAAAGTTTTGGGTGTGGAGTGTTTGTATGCATGTTTACAATGAAAACCACGTGAAATATTCAAGTTATACAAAAAACAGGAGATTAAGGTTTGATTCTTGGTGAACCAGTAGCTGCTAATCTGACATAAGGGATTGGGTGTTTGGTAGTGTAAGACAAGTCCCAGTAAACATATTTATTTTGTGTCAGGAGACCACGAACAAAATGTTCATGCTTATTTCATGGTTTATAAAAAAAATTGACATATAAGTTTTACAACAAGATTTCAAAATTGGTAAAGTTATGGGTAGACATATGAAAACCTTCATTCATGTAGAGGGTCGTAATCAACAATAATTGGTAGTTGCTTCAACCTAGCAGTAAATAATGTATTGTAACTTTGTCCATATCATCTTGCACATATGCACTCATGTGAATTTTCACAAAATGAGTAATTTTCCTAAAATTACAGGGAACTAGATAGGATAACATTCTAAAGGCAGTTTTTTTAGCTATATTTTCCTGCATTTAATAATGTGTATTGGCAATTCTCAAGTCCTTTTGAGAAAAAAAAATATAAGCAAAATAGGACTAATTAATTTAATTAGTTGATTAATTAGGGGCAAGGGGAGAATGGGTATCCTAATAATAAATGGTTAAAAGAAATAATGAAAAATAAATTGAAAATCAAAGTGTTTTCTGATAAGACTCCAAGCCTACATAAACTACAAGCACTGGTGGTGATTCCCTGCTGGGTAAGGAAAGCAAACCTATATATATTTTTTTGTCTGTTGAGTTGCTTAAACTGATAAAACTGTTTTCTGTTTTACCTGATCCGTATCCACTTTGTTTTCTGTTTCAAGAAATCTGCTTGGTCTGGTGTTTTGGTTATATGTGAGAGATGACACTTAAATTATCTAGGCTGCACATCTAATGTGTGTTTTTTTATTGGTTAAATTGTTTCATGAGTGATACTTAAATACGTGCAGTGAATGTATGGGTCTTTGTCTCTTGTAATAAGACTCCGAGCCTGAATAAACTACAAGCACTGGGGGTGATTCCCTGCCAGTTATTTTCCCACCCAACCTCCCATTCCTTGATCTGGTTTTTAAACTTGGTAATTTTCAGCTTCCTACCTTTACTGTAAACTGAGATTTATAAGCTCCTCCCTTTCTGCACTGCTGTTGATATCTTGAATTATTTGGTTTTCCTTGTGCTTATTTTGAAAAAGTGCATTCTGCCTGTCATTATCTGGTCTGATTTACTTGCTTTGAATTCATTATCTAGCGTTGGTTAAAGTAATGCATTTTTACACTCTAGCAAGCACTCTTCTGTGTTTTCTGTGCACTCTTCTGTAATTTTCAGCTTCCTACCCTTACTGTAAACTGAGATTTATAAGCTCCTCCCTTTCTGCACTGCTGTTGATATCTTGAATTATTTGGTTTTCCTTGTGCTTATTTTGAAAAAGTGCATTCTGCCTGTCATTATCTGGTCTGATTTACTTGCTCTGAATTCATTATCTAGCGTTGGTTAAAGTAATGCATTTTTACACTCTAGCAAGCACTCTTCTGTGTTTTTACATCAAGAGGGCCAGTGGATTTTCCATCCAGTGGCACTGGGTGTTAACACGGTCTGTTTACACACTTGAGATTTCTGCATGTAATTTTATTGTCTGGAAGGCTTATTAATCAACTTATCTTGTTTACTGCCTTTATAAATTCCGTACAACCAAGTGGTTCTTGGCTCATTTCTGCAAAGCAAAGTACTTTTACTGAATAATCACAATTGTATAAACTGCTGAAAGTACACTGCTTTATCCATATCTTTAGGTTTGTGGTAGAATTTCACTCTGGCCACTCCTTTACTGTGCCTTTACATTAGGAACACTGGGATTATTTATCTAGTAACAGTAGGTGTTTACTTTGTCTATCTGAAGCATACAAAAGGGTTCTAAGTGTAGTTGCTGTATTGGCCAGAGGACTCAGTCAATTTTCTGTATTTCCAGTGCTGAAATAAATTCAGCATACGTGCACAGAAATGTTCACTATGCCAGTGCCCTGTACAGATGCAAACATATGGAAACACTGCTTATTTTCATTATACTGTGAAAGTTTACTGTGCTAGTTAATGTATTATAGCACCCATGACTACTGCTGCTCTGAGAGCATCGCTAGTTAGGTTAGCTGCACATTACACCACATAAGCACAATTCCCTCATCCAGTTACAAACACCCTTCAATCCTACCCTTTCAAATATACATTAGGACTTGCAACCATGGATGGACAATTTTTTGCTATCTCTGCATCCAGCTTGGTGGACATGGGTATCCTGAGGCAATGTAAAAACTGCCTTATGTACACTGTCAACCACTTAATTCTCAAACAGACAAACACATTATGTGAGAGATGTAGTTACACATTGACATTGGAGGCTAGACTCTCACATACAGACACAAAGCAACAAACAGACTGTCAACGCCTCACACACACACACATCACTCACCACACACACAGACTTACATATATGGAAATACTGAAATGTAACTTACTCAAACCTCAAAGGCCACTGAGGCGCAGTCCTCAGAAACTCAGCATTTGCACAAACAAGAAAATCCCTATCATAACATAAAGCCACATCTCACTGTGCCTCAACTACCAAGTACATAAGGCGAAACGCTCCACAACCCAATATTTTGGTCACTGGAGACTTCACTGTGACACACACTGATGTCCCTGTTTCCAGGCTGGGTAAGGAGTAGGCTACAGTTAAGCTGCCTGTCAGGGGCCAGGATTCTCTGGATCACACAAGCACTCAGGATGTTTACCCTGAAGTACTAGCATGACTCAGTCACAGTGCATGTGCGCATGAATAATCTGAGGCATACCTCTCCTTGGACTATTGGAAGAGACAAGATTGAGCTCTCAGAATATGCGCCACAGGCAGGTATGATCCTAGCATTGAGCAGCATTCTACTGTCTCCAAGGATGATGCCAAAATACCAGCAGAAAACAATCTACTTTGATAACTGTCTTAGCTACTGGTGTCACTTCAAAGGGGTCCAATACTTGTCAGCCTGGGAGGACATGGTTGATATGCTACGCTGCTTTGTCAGGGATGGTATTCACCGGTCACCTCTAGGCTTTAGGATATTGGCCAAAACATTATCCATTCCGATAGTGCATTAGGCATTGCCAAACAGACAAATCTTCCACCATAACAAAAGCTACTCAGGACAAGCTAAAGGTGTTACTGCTCAATGCTAAGAGCCTGAACAAGAAAATGAACTCCCCTGGAAACACTCCTCAGCCTGAAGAATGCTGATGTCTGTGCACTGTTTAAAGCCATGGAAGACAGTTAGGCAGTGCATGGTTATAACGTCTTTCAAACATTCAGACCAACCACTGAACATGAAAGATCTAAAGGTGGAGGTGTATCTATCCATATAAAGGATAATTACATCTCAAGTCTGGTCAAACAATATGACATGCTTGAGCTACTCCATGCCCAAGTGGAGGTTGGCATAATGGTTAAGGTGTTTACCTTACAGTCACAAGGTGGAGAGTTTGATTCTCACATGGAGTAATTGGCTAGGCTTAAAATGACCCATATGGGCAGTTAGCCTAGTACTAATCTATGAATTAACCTTGGGAAAAATCCATTACCATATTCTTGCTGGCTACAGGTCCCCCTACTATGAACCAAGAAATTACTAGAATCACTCACCACCCAGCCCAATACCATATTCATGGGTGAGTTTTAACTATCCCTCCATTAATTGGGAGACATACACGACCATTAAAATGTAGGTCCAAAGATTTCTTGACTTTCTAAATTCAAATGTCCTGGAGCAGCTAGTCTGCATCTCCACCAGGGGAACAAATATCCTATATCTGGTACTCACAAATATGAGAGACTGCTGCACCCCCCCCCCACCCGGTGTTATGTCTTCACTAGTAAGATCAGATCACGAAATGGTCTCCCTTGAAATAAAGGTAAAACTACTCCCCCCACAGAACCTCAAAAACGTTAAGAACTTCTCTAAGGTAAATTAGCCTCTATTAAGGGAAGGCATAGATAGTTTCCAAGCTCCCCCAAATATAGAAAATTATGCAAAGGCATATACAAAAGCCCTGTATGGCCATATAAATAACTGCATAAAAACAGCAGTGCCAGAACGAAACAAACCCAAGTCAAACAACAAAAACAAGCCACCCTGGTGGACCCCTAATATTAATAAGTTGTACAACAAAAGAATGAAAATCCTGTTGTGAAGTAACAGGGAATGCGCCCAACAGAGAAAGAAGGCCCTCATTAGTCTAAACAAGTGAATCAGGGTACTAGTTAAGTCTCTGAAAGCAGACTTTGAAATAAAAATAGCCTCCAAAGATGAGGATAACCATAAGGCATTTTTCAGTAATAAATGCAATCTTAAGAGCAACACGTGCAGAATTAGTTGTAGATGGCATCACCTATACTCAACTGGAAGACATAGCAACTCTGCTGACTGGCAAATTCAGCTCAAATTTCACCTCCCCATCAGCTCCAGTTCTCCCCCATATAATACCCTCCCACCACTCCACCACCAATTATTACCAACAAACAAGTTGCCACTGCACTCTTTTACAGGTTCATAGGATGATCCTAGACTATTGGCCCGGAGGCCCTTATAAGCCTAGCCAAGAATTTCGCCCCTCTCCCACGGGTTTATATTAGGTCAATGAAAAAACATTCTGTGATCGGATCTTACTGATCTCTAAAGCTAAAAAAAACAGCTTCAATGGGGCCTGGCAAAATATTAGGTTGACTCAAACAGCTTAAATCAGGACTTATTAGGCTCATTAGGATATCTATTTAATCACAGCTTCTGGACTGGCTTTGTCCCAGTAGAGTGGAGGACAGCAACAGTCATCCCTCTGCACAAAAGCGAACCATCTACTGACCTGGTAAATTAAAGAACCATAACTCTGAGTAGTCTTCTATGTAAGGCCATGGAAAGAATAATCGTGGACCTGATAAATAATGACATAGAAGACCTCCAAACACTGGACCCGGCCCAATCTGGCTTTGTCAAGGGCTGACCATGCCTACTGAATCTGGTGGATTTCTTTGAGCAAGTCACTAAGGGCAGGATGGAGTGGGTGGAGAAGAGTGTCAGGAGTGATTTGTGACAGACGAGTACCAGTAAGAGTGAAAGGGAAGGCCTACAAGAGGGTAGTGAGACCAGCTATGTTATATGGGTTGGAGACAGTGGCATTGACAAAAAGGCAGGAGTTCGAGCTGGATGTGATAGAGTTAAAGATGTTAAGATTTGCATTGGGTGTGACGAGGGTGGACAGGATTAGGAATAAGTATATTAGAGGGTCATCCCAGGTTGGAAGGTTTGGAGACAAAGCCAGAGAGGCAAGATTACATTGGTTTGGACATGTGCTGAGGAGGGATGCTGAGTATATTGGGAAAAGGATGCTAAGGATGAAGGAAACAGGAAAAGAGGAAGGCCTAAGATGAGGTTTATGGATGTGGTGAGAGAGGACATGCAGGTGTTGGTGTGACACAGCAAGATGGAGAGGACAGGAAGAAATGGAAATAGATGATCCGCTGTGACGACCCCTAACTGGAACAGCCAAAAGATGATGATGATGACTAAAGCCATGGATGAGGGTAAAGCAGTACATACTGCCTACCTTGCCCTGGTCAAGCCATTTAACACTCAGGTATTATAAATAAACCCACAAAACTGGACATAAATCCCTACGTTAACAGATGGATAGCCAAATGACTCGTGAACAGGACCATGTGTGGTTAAAGTGGGAGAATCCAGTTACTAGTGATGTGTCACAGGGCTCACTCCTGCTCAGAATATACTTTTGAGAAATCAAGGCAAATGTGGAAGGCCTCCTGATAAAGTCTGACATGAGAATAATGTAGTATATGTTTTTATGAATTACATGAATGTATTGTACAACTTTTTATGATGCTGCTTTTTAACTTGTAGTAGTGATGTGTTGTCTTTTTAAGGATGAATTGTTCAAGTTAATAATATTTTATCTGTGATTGGTTGTTTTTTAATTACCACAGATATATAAGAGCAGGTTAATTTGTTAGTAATAGGTCTGATGAAGTGGTGTAGCTACACCACAAAAGCACTTACCAAATAAACTTGCTGCAATTTTTATCAACATTTTTAGCCATTGAGTGGTCTGTTGGATGTTCCTGTGGAAACATCCACAAGTGAAACAGCACAAGGGTTACCCAATCTAGGGATGTAAAGTTAGCCAGCATGCTGGAGAGACAGATGTGCATCTCAGACATTTCCACTTCTTTGAGGCATGCTTCCTATTTACATTATGCAGAGCCCCTCCTTGGACTTCTTCAAATGCAATTTCGATCACTGGATGGGGAATCACAAAATCACACCTGGGATAGTGCCTATGTCTCTTATGTACAGGGAAAATATATAATGTACTCAATGCACAGATGCAAATGCATGTCATCCGCTTGCCCCTAGGGGCAACATTTTGGGTAAAATCTGACTATATTGGCTAGGCTCATATAAGCCCTTAAGCCGTTAGCCTAGTAATCTCCTTAAATGGGATACACCAGACAGCATAAAGAACATTTTATCTGCAGATCATAGGAATAGTTACTTAGGAAGTGCGAGACGCTTTCAGTGGTTGGTAGTGGCACTAATAAAGAGACTAATTAATTTACTAAAACAGATTCTCTTGCTTTCTTCTCTTGAAAATAACACTATCAACAATAAGTCTGGAAGCTGGCACACAATTTCTATGATATGCACAGTATGCCAATTTTTTTACAACATGTACAAAATGTGAATATGATTTTACAAGCACAAGACATGTATATTATTTTCATTATATGCACAGCATGAGCATGTGAGCAAATAGTTTCATAGCTGACAGCATGCACACATTATAAAGTGATAGGGTCATTGTAAAATGTTTAAAATGTGTTACTACTACATGGAGAAACAAGCAATAAAGGTTATTCAATGAAATCCAGAGCACCGTAGACAAAACTTCAATGGGTAAAATATCATGGAATATGAAAAGAAATTAATATTATTAGGATAATGAAGATTTGGTTTAAAAAGCAATAATTACAAAAGACAATTTTAATGTGTGTCAGGATAAAAAGAAAGAAAATGTACTTTTCAGACTGACTTACGGATGTGAACAAATGAGGTGTGAATGTAATATGGCTGTTGCATGGAACAGGATTCATGGAGGTCAAGACCTGATCTTTGTGACATGCAGTTAAATAGACAAGTATTTCTAGAGAAAAAGGTAAATGAAACATACTTATTCTCAGTAAGAAGGGAGAATTTGAGAGACAAAATGCTGCACAATCATTTCAGGTAGTGAAATGAGACTATGAAATCATCTGGGTACACTTTAAAGTTTTAAATGTTCTACATGCCAAAGGAGTTGAGAGCTCATTATGGCATGGATACTAAATCTGTTTCCAGTTTGGGGAATACATTTTTTTTAAAAAAGGCTCTTAGTAATAGTGTTTATGATTCTAATCTTACTATGTTTCATGTGTGGGACATTAATAAAATAGTACAAAGTAGGCACTAGGAAATTAATAATTATGGTAAGGGTATGTATGCATATAATTGCATGGAATGAGTGTTACCATTTAAGCACTCCAGCCAGGAGGTGTGTTTTCTAACCTAGTGTTCATTTTTCTTGCATCTTCTATGCATCCTACTCAGTCATTTCTCAGAGTAAATTTAAAGACAAAAATGACCAGATAGTTATCAGAAGAAGATTGGACTCAGATTTCGTATACCCACTTTGTAGAAAAAACATTGCTTTATTGTTAAAGGATAAATCCAGGAGGAGACTATTAGATCTCTATTGAAATACCAAAACATGTAAGTGACCAAATGGATTTTCTCTAGTACAAATATTTCTGACATTACAAATGACAAAAAGGATTTTTGTATTTCAGACCAGAAGCATGTTTACAGTGAATGCAGGCTGTAAGCAAGATAAGGCTGATAACTGCTACAAAACAAAGGAGTATTACAGATTATTGTCTGCCTGAGTGAAGCAGTTAGAATATGCTTTTATAGTTTGATCTTGTTCTGTTACACGTTTTGTAACAGATACAGGCTTGTTTCTGCACTGCATAGATGAAGTCATAAGAAACAGCACCGATATGCGAATGTGTTGAAATGTAACAAGAAATGAACTGGAAGGAACTTTCCAGAATACTGCTTCATATACAAAACGACTGTAGCTGTCTGCCGTGTTAAGACTTTACTCAGTACTACTAATCTACTCAGATAATAAACAACTTACCTTGAACTGCTTTCCTGTTTTAGTGGATATACCAGTGACGGATGTTAATAAGGAACCGCTTAATAGAGGTGTATAAAACAACCCCTTTTTTGTGCAAGTAAATTCAGGCTGTGGTAATTGCCCTAGCCCAGTTGCAAAAGAAGTGACAACCACTGTAGCATCGACCAAAATGGGTTCATCACCATGATCTCAGGAGAGTCCTTTTGGATCTTTAGAAGAACCCTGAGCGTCAGTGGAAGAACATAGCAGAACATTCTCTTCCATGGTAATAAGAAGGTTTCTGTCTTCCAGACCGGTTTACATGCAGTTCTGGAATATAATTTCTTTAGTTGTCTTCCGAGATGAGGCAAACAGATCTACCTGATGTGATTTCTGGGTAAATTTCCATTCACAAGGATCGTCCTAGTGCTGCTTAGATTGTCTTCCACACTGAAGGAAAGTAAACCTGTTTATGGAATACATCAATGCACTGCTTGGGAAAACTTGCAGAAGTCCAGGACACCAGTGATGATTTAGGGCTTTCAAAGCAATAATTACTGCACACACCATTTTGACATACGTGTTTTTGTCTGTCTTGTTTGTTTCACATATTGTGCACTTTCACCAGTTTGAAACGACTCCCTTGCCAGACCTGAAGCATCTGTTGCAACAGACTGAGGAGGAGGGAGAAGGGACAGCAAGAGACATGGATTACAGGGGAAGTGATTTACCCACTACAGAAATCACCTCCTTAAAAACCTCAAAATAGTAATCAGAAAATATAAAGTGTGAAGATGCACAGTCCAAATTGACCTCAAGTGCTACTGGAATTATTCTCAGTACCCCAGAATCCAGAGAAATTTCCTAGCAGATACTTTGTGTTAATTGGAAAAACTCAAAGAATATTTTGGAATAAATCTACTTAGCCTGGAGGAAGAAATGTCCTTCACAGAGCAGAATCTAACGAAAACAACCATCTGAGAAGGAATGAGAGAAGATTTATCTACGTACACTTGACAACCCAGATTGAGAAAGAAAATATATTCTAAGCACTCTTGAGAACTGGAAAAAAGAGTTTGCAAGTATAAGACAATCAATATAAGGAAAAACGGGAATGTCTTAAAGTTTGAGATAAGCAACTGTTTGAGAGTTTATAAACACTCTCAAAGTTGGAGATAATACAAAGGGCAAGACAAGGAAGTGATCCTGTCAGGTGAGCTAGATACTAAAAATCTTAAATCAGAAATGTTTCACAATGGGTATGTAATGTAGCTATCGTAAATCCGCCTTTGTCATGAAAATGTATAAAGGGACTAGAGGTAAAAGGGTCAGAAGGGGCAAAATTTTGAACTTTAGGACCTTTAGAAAAAAAACTGAGAAAAAAGAAGACTAGCACAAGGCTCCAAG